>NC_045430.1:164682924-164840424 GCF_902635505.1 Sarcophilus harrisii | reverse complement strand
TAATTCCTTTGATTCAGAAATTTATTATGAAATAAAGAGGTACAAACTTATTGTTATATATTTAGAATCCTCCCTGATGTTCTGCTGGGCATGTGACAATGTTTTGTTTTGTTTTTTAATCTTCCTTTCAGTCTTTCTTTTATTCTATTTAAAAATAAAAAAGTGAAAAGAAAAAGTAACAAAGAGGTAGAAGTATTTATAGAATCACAAATTTAGAAGAGACTTTAAGGTCACTGAATCTAAACCTTTTGCTTCACAGATGTGGAAAATGAGGCCCAAAGAGGTTAAGAGATTTACCCAAGATTTTAGTAAATAGCAAAGTCAGGGTTTGGAGGGTTTTGTATGGTTGGTTGGTTTTTTGTTTTGTTTTGTTTTTTACTTTAAATCCAGGACTATCTTATTCCCAACTATACCTGAGCACTGGATTCATAACTAAGAACGTGGCACATCTTTGTAAACTGTATATTTGTAATTAATACAAGAACTTGTTCATAAAAAATGCTATTTTGAAATTAACGCATCTCAAAATGTTAATAATAACACTATCCTATGCTGAAAAAAATCAAAACATATAAGAAGGGAAGATGATATATGTCTGAAACTAGTGGTGAAATATCACCATTTGAAATGGAATGGAAATGTCCATTCCACCCTACATATTGATCCTACTATAGATATAACAATCTTCCTGCTTCATAGGAATTTTTTTTAACTTCCCAAAAGGCCTTGCTCAGTATCTAATACAGACTCAGCCTGATCTATTTTAGTTTTTATCAATATTTCTCACCCACATACTCCAAGTATCAGTCATTTATTGTTCATTAATTCTGTCTCCTTAACTACAAACAAACCCCCACTATATTTGTTTGTTTATTTCACTTTCATTTTTCTATGACTTAATCCTATTGGTTCCCTGCAAACTGCATGCAGAGTTGAACTGAAGTCAGCTCATAAGAGCTCATGAGAGCTGATTATTAAATTCTCAGTATGAGCACTCACTCTTCAAAAATCAGTGCTACATTACATCAGGGCTACATTAGTGTTTTGTTGATTGTCTAGACTTATGAAAGTCATGGAGAAATGTTAATTATGCAGATTTAAACTTAAGAGTATATTGCATATATATGTATATGTATATATACACACATATATACACATATATTCATGATTTATGTATATGTATAAACATATGTATGTACTTATATATGAATAACTCAGGAGTCTTAATGTCAGTTTTACAAACCTGCTAAGGGTTTAAAGGTATGTCAAGTGGTCTATGAACTAGGATAGAAAAAATTTACATACTTATTTTCACTACCTTCTAACTAAAATTTGATGTTTCCTTTAATTATTTGGAAACATTAAATGGAAAAGTCATCAGTAGGTTTCACCAAAATGCCAGAGGTCCTTGACAAACAAACAAACAAAAAAAGGTTCACAATGCCTGCCTTACAAAATTGTAAAATTAGTGCATCCTTGGGTAGAAGGAGAGAACAACATACACAAATGAGCATTAGGATGTTCGATTATTGTTTAGAAAAAAGCTTTACCTTATCTACTGATACATATTATCTTGCAAATAGTTAATATCTGATATTGATCAGAAAATTAATGTTTATCATTATTGGTCATACAGTTCCCAACCTAATGATTAATTTTATTTCATTTAAATGATAAAGGTTTTACCATTAGGAGAAGTTAACACATGAAAATAATACATGGTAAACCAAGAAATATATTAGCAAAATCAGATTTTATACAATTGCTAGACTCTAACTGTAACAGTACTTTAAGTCAAGCATTCCAAATAGTTGAAACAATTTCAGATATTCAGAGATAAAAATCTAGATAACTTCAATCTTCTGGGGGGGGAGGGGAGGTCAGAATTTTAAATTTCAGACTGACAACTTTTGTTAATAGCACTTGTAATTCTAAAATATTACTAATCTATACTTAGACATAGCCTATTTACCATAAAATCCCATAAGAATTTAACATAGTTATTGTTCATGTTAAGATGAATGATGTTGACTTGAATCAATCATGCAACACTGTGTCTAGGCAATAGTTAATAGACAATAAATGTTTATTAGTCTACTATATGACAGACACTATGCCAAACACTGGGGATACAAATAAGAAAATGGCAGCTCTTGTCCTCTTGGGTCTAAAATCTAATAGGTCAAAATTAACATGAACAGCAGAGAATCAATGCATCTCAGCTTCAGAGGCAGCATTGAGTGCACAATCATCTGCAAACAAACAAAAAAATTACACACCAACATTCCTTCCACTTTAGTTTTGGCTTGTATCCTTTTCAAGTTGGAGAATTTAACATCAGTGTGGTTGTTGATTTTGATCTGTCCTCACTGAAGGCATTTGACAGAATGACGGAAAACAAGGAAAAAAGCATGAGAGCAAGCACACAGCCTCGTTTCACTCATTTGGTGATCGGAAACCTGGAGAGCATTACCTATTGTCTAGAACCCAGGCAAGTATGTCATCATGAAATTTACATACTATACTGATAAACTTCTCTAGACAACCAAATTTTGACATAATTTTCCATAATCCCTTACAACTGACAGTATCAAAGGCTTTAGTCATATAGGATATATGCAGACCTCTGTTCTGCTCCTAGCATTCTCCTGGTGTTGCTAGGCAGGGAACATCATATCACCTGATCCTCGGCCCTTTTTGAAACTACACTGGTTCTCAAGTAGATAACTTTTTTCCAGGAGTAGGGTCAGTCTATTAAGGAGAACTCTAGCAAGAATCAACGCCAACAATGTCTAAGGGACACATTTCTCTGTGATTGTCACAGGACAATCTATTCCCTTTACCCTTTTTTGCTTAACAATTAACACTGAGAATATTCAGGTCCTCCATCAGCCAGCACCACCCCATCCATATTTGGAACCATCAGTTACAGCAAATGGAGAAGTTTTAAATTCTGTGGCTAAGTTCTCTTACCTTGACAGTATACTTTTCAGGTATTTCCACATTGATAACGAAATTGGCACATGCATTGCCAGAGCTAGCTCAGTGTTTGAGAGGCTCTGAGGGAAAGTGTGGGAAAGGAGAGTTATCAGACTGACTACCAAACTGAAGGTCTACAGAGCCATTGTGCTAATCTCATTGTTGTATGCCTGTGAAACTTGGGCAGTTTACTAGCACCATGCCAGGAAATTGAATGGCTTCCATTTGAATTATCTTAGGAAGATTCTGAAGATCACTAGGCAGGAAAAAGCACCAGGCATTGAGTTCCTTTTTTGAATTGAACTGCCAAGTATTCCAACTCCACTGCAGAGAGCACAAACACATTGGGCTGCCCACAGTGCTCGAATGCCAAAAATGTATACTTGCCAAAAAGATTACTTTATGGAAAACTCACATAGGGAAAGATCTCACAAGGTGGTCAGAAAAAGCAATATAAGGACACTCTCAAGATCTCTCTTAAAAACTTAGAATTAATTGTATGACATGGGAGACACTGGCACAGGACTGCCTAGCATGGCATGCTCTCATCAGAGAAGGTACTGTTCTTAGTGAGCAAAGCAGAATTGAATTAAGAAATGGGAGATATGCAAAGTTAGAGAAGCCACCTCAATGTTCACAGGGACTATCTGTGTCCAACTTGTGCCAGAGAATTCCAAGCTTATATTGGTCTGATCAGCTATTGTTGGACACACTATAACTCAAGTCTAACATGGTGATGTCATTTTGCTTCTCTTGCAGAACAAAAAATACCAAGCAAACAATCAACAATCTAATAAAGAAACTAGAACTGGAAGCACCTTAGAGATCATCTAGTTCAAACCTCCCCCCTCCCACCCTTGTGTTGTTTTATTTTTTTACAATTGAGAAAAGTGAAATCCAGGAAGGTTCTAACTCGTTCACACTCAGGGTGGCAGAGATAGTATTTAAACCTAAGTCTTTTGTCTCCAAAGTTACTGTCCTTGCCACTATCTCTTCATACCTCCTCAATCAAGAAGCATTTATGAAGCATTTAAAAGGTATACAAGCTCACCTAGTCACTAATCTATTAGATCCCTGCTTGAGAACATTAGTCAGCAACTATGCATTTGAAAGTGATAATAATATATTTCTTTTGAAATGTTTCCTATTTTTAGTTTGCAGTAATTCCAAATGTCTTTTGACTTAATTAGTAGTGGTTTATAGTATTATTAGTGTAGAAGAACAATTATAAAGTTGAGGGGGAATGGGAAAGTAGGAACAAACTATACATGTGCAAGAGAACAAAATCACTTTTCCAGACAGCAATCTGTATGGACTATTTGACTGTATTAAAAATGAATTTGGGGAAAATTTGGGCCTTGACATTGTTCTACTATTCCTGTCAAGAATGAAAATTTATAGCTGGAGGGTATAAAATTTAAAGATAGAATTTTGAAAATGAGTTTCAATTTCGACATTATAGAATCTAGTAAAAAGAAAGTGTGATTTCAAAGATAGGAAATAGATTCAGATGATGAGATCCTATTATTCTGTTTGTATTATTTTATTGTAATTCCTCAAATAATTTAATTTCTAAAAAGCTTGCTGCCTGTCTTATTTATTTGATATTCATCATTTCTTTCAACCCAACTATATACCTATTTAAGAAATTATCTTCAGAGAACAATTTGTGGCATAAAGTTAGGTTTCTGACAGTTCCTGAAAATAATTTAATTGTTTATCATTCATTAAGTAATTTTTCATCCATAGACTAATTCTCAATGATTACTCTGTGCATCCTTTAAAATAATGTAAAAACAAATCAGCAGTGTCTCTACTGGGTCTGTATTCCAAAGAGATCCTAAAAAAGGGAAAGGGACCTACATGTGCAAAAAATGTTTGTAGCAGGTGGTGGTAAGGAACTGAAAACTCAATGGGTACCCATTAGTCGGGGAATGGCTGAAAAAGTTATTGTATATGAATGTTATGAAAAGTATTGTTTTATAAAAAATGATCAGCAGGATGATTTCAGAGAAGCCTGGAGAAATTTACATGAACTGATGCTAAATAAAGTAAGTAGAACCAAGACAACATTCCTTGTACACAGTAACAAAAAAAATTATGATCGATTCTGATGGATGTGCTTCTTGTCAGCAATGAAGTGATTCCAACTAATTCCAATAAACTTGTAATGGAAAGAGCCATTTGCATCTAGAGAGAGGATTGTGAGACTGAATATGGCTCACAACATAGTATTTTCACCTTTTTATTGTTTGCTTGCTTTTCATTTTTTTCCATTTTGATCTGATTTTTCTTGTACAGCATGGTAAATGTGAAAATATGCATAGAAGAATTTCACATGTTTAACATATATTGAATTACTTACTGTCTATGGGAGGGGTGTGGGAAAGGGAGGGAGAAAAATCTGAAATATAAGATTTTGCAAGAGTGAATGTTGTAAAGAAGCTTACATGATGACCAATTCTGATGGACCTGGCTCTCTTCAGCAATGAGATGATTCAAACTAGTTCCAATTATTCAATGATGAAGAGAGCCATCTATACCAGAGAGAGGACTGTGGAAACTGAGGGTGGTTCGCAACACAGCATTTTCACTCTTTTTATTATTGTTTGCTTGTATTTTATTTTGCTTCTCTCTCTCTCTTTCTCTCTCTCACTGGTGATTTGTATACAATAATTGTATAAATATATATTCATATATTGGATTTAACATATATTTCTACCATTTTAAACATATATTGGACTACTTGCCATCTAGGGAAGGGTATGGGGGAAGAGAGGGAAATTTGAAACACAGGGTTTTGCAAGGGCTAATGTTGAAGAATTGTCCATGCATATTTTTTGAAAAATATAAAGCTTTAAGTTAAAAAGGAGTGAATTTTGTAAACTATATTGCATATGTTTTGAAAATAAAAGGCTAATATTTTTTAAAAAGAGACATAAGTATCTGAGGCCAGACTTGAACTTCCTGACTCCAGTTCAAACATCTGTCTACTTTGACATTTAGCTATTTAAGCACCTACTACATGCCAATCACTGTGCCTGGCACTGGATATAAATGGAAAGAGAAAAGTCCCTGTCCTCCAAAAAACCTATATTTTAATGTGCTTAAAATAAAAGTGTGTGTAAAAAATGCAATACAAAATATACAAAGTAATTTCCAATGGGAGAACAATGACAACTGGGAACATCAGACAACTTCCTGTAGGAGATATCATTTGAGCTAAATACAGAAGAAAACTAGATATTCTGTGATTCAGAGGGAAGAAGGGAATGTTTTTCACATCATTCAAGACAGTCTATACAATAGCATGATGAATAGAGAAGAAAATGTTTTGTATGGGAAGTGAAGAGAACAGAAATAACATACAACATGGTAGCAGAATTTAAAAGACTTGGTAATTGGTTGCATATAAAGATTGAGTGAGAGGGAAAAGACATGATTTAGATGTCTGGGAAAAAATTAATACCTTCAGTAGAAATAAGCAAATTTAGAAGAAGGGAAAATTTAGGGAAAAGATAATACATTTTCCTTTGGTTATATTGATACTGAGATGGGCCAGTTGAATATCCAGATGGAAATTTTTCAACAGGAATTTAGCCAGGTAGAAAAGGAATTTAGGAGAAACATTAGTGTGATTTTATAGATTTGAGAAAATCTGCTTAGGAATAATGACAATGGAGAAGTCAACAAAGGAAGAATATAAAAAGAAATGGAGGAGAAGGTCTAGGACAAAGCCCTAAGGGACCCTCATATTTAGTTGATACACACTGAACCCAATAAGAAGAGTCTGAGGGATAGTCAGACAAGTTAGACACACACACACACACACACACACACACACACACACTACTCAAAAAATAAAAAAGAGCTATCATAGAGATCAAAGAAAGAGATATAATTGAGCAGGAAAAATTAATGTCAAAAAAAGCACAGAATTGGAAGAAAATGAGGACTAATAAAAAAATACCATTGGATTCAACAGTTGGGAAATCACTGATGATATTATAAGGAATAATATTATGTTATAATTTTATAACAATAGTATAAAATCAAATTTCAGGTTGTTACAAAGTGGACAGGAAACAGATGACTCTGAAAGACTGAAGAAAAAATGGAAGTATACTCACAACAGCTTAAAAGGATCACAGGTTCTAATGAAGAAAGTTTTTAAGGATGTGGGTGCCCTGAATGTGTTTGTAAGCATCAGGGAAGGAGTTAGTAGATAGGGCAAGCTAGAAAATAAGAGAAAGTGGGAGTGATTGAACACACAAACTTTCAGATGAAGGGATGGCATCAAGGATACAGTGTAAGAGTAAATTCTAGTAACAAAAATAATTACTTATTTCATTGGATTATTTTGACACAAACAAAATAATGTAAAAGAGTTTGCAAACCATAAACTGCAAAATAAGTTGCTATTGAGCTGTCTTTTTTTGGTAAAGAAATTAGTAGAACACAGTATCAATTTTCAATCATAATGAACACTACTTTTTACTGTTTCCCTATTAGCCGGAATATCTTCATCGATCCTCTTATTTTCCATTTTACCCTTCTCTTCACAATGACTAACTCCAAGCCTCAGAATAAATTTTGTTTGTTTGTTCATATAGTCATAACATAACCAGGGATCTGGTTAGATCTGAATAGAGCATGAAAAGATGGTTCAGACCATTTCTTAAAACCATGTCACCAGGTAGTAGGATGAAATGATGAATTGCAATTCAGTGCTTACCTCAAAAAAACTCTTTTTCACTCTAGCTAAGAATCCAGAAACCAACAACCAGCTAAAGCCAGAATCTGTTTCAGTATTTGTATCTAACCTAATATAACATATATGATCACAATAATCAGAGCTGACAGTAATCATAAAGTTAGCTTAGCTATCTGAGTGGCAATAGAGCAGTGAATTCATTGCCAGTACTATTATAGTGATCATTAATTAAGACATGAGTTGCTTACCTAGAAATCCTAATTTAAAATAAACTCAGAATTTTAAAGCTAGAACATTTGAGATGATGTAGTTCAAAACACTGAAGGAATTTTGCAGTTATTCTGTTTATATTAAATTATAAAATAATGCTTCTGTAAAAACAAATTCATAGAAGTTATTTCTTTCTCAAATGTTTAAACTCAGTTTTTCTTATCTCTATTCCTAAATTTCTTGTGACTTCCATAACACTTTCAAATAGATACTACTGAAAAACTATGACAATTCCTCTGAGCTACAATATAAGAAGAAAACAATTATATTTGCTCAGATAATTTCCTCTTCTGTTTCCCGATACTTTCATTTCAAATCAGGAAGCTTTAGAGAAAAATAATTATGTTAGTATCAGGGTCCTGATCTGCCACTCTTTGGGTGATGATGTTTAGAGATGTTTGTTTCTTTTGAGCATGTGTTACTGCCAGTTTGTGGCAGGAACTGTCCAGTTGCAATTAATCTCAGATGCCAGAAAGCAGAAGCAGACTCACATAGCTAAATGCATAAATATATATTTCTGCAAAGAAAAAAAATGATTACAGCAAATTGTTTCAAATCTTTATGGAGCCTGGACCTTCTCTGTTATCCTAGTACTGAATCCATCTCTTTGATCCAGAAGTATCTTCCCCGTCCCACCCCCACTCTTCAAACTGTTTTAAATCCTGATATTGACTTGTACAACTATTCTGGATGATGCCATCCGTACCCCTGACTATTCACTTCAATGTTACATGATCAGTTCAATGCTTCTGGATCCTTCCTCTAAAGAAATCTTTTATCTATATACTTCTCTCAGTCTCTAGCCTGAGAGGCTTCAACTGACATCATAGTCTCAACTCTGACTCATGTTTCATCACAGAGTAGAGCTAGAAAGAATGCTATACATTCTTGAGAGTGGATGAAGGACAGGAAAAGAGACAGAAATATCTTGTTATGATTAGCAATGTGAATGAATTGCCATGATTAGTTTTTAATTCCCTTTCCTTCCAGGTTTCATTTTGGAGATTAAGGAATTTCTAAATAATTTCCATATCTAACATCTTTAATGTAGCTTAAGCACATTTGTTCCAAAAAAGGATTTTTAATCTCTTTTGTATCATATACCCCTCTAGAAATCTTTCAAAGCCTATGTATTTCTCAGAATAATGTTTTTAAATGCATAAAATAAAATATAAAGGATTGCCAAAAAAAAAAACTAAAAAAAATTCAAAGTATATTGAAATACATAAGGATTTTTTTCCCCATCCAAATTCACAGACCCTCTGAAATCTTAACTCCAGAAACTTTGTGTCTCAGGAGAATAATCTGGCAGCTGTTGTTTTTATTATGTCAGTTTATTCCGACTAAGGTACTTTGGTTTCTGGCTAAGCAAGTGCAGTTACTGTTGACAGAATTCACTGCTGATCAAATTCAGGTCCCCACCAACTGTTTAGAAGAGGTTAAAATAAAGGGGGAAAAAGTGAGAGGTACTAGGTGTGCTAGGCACAATGTCACAAAATAGGATTATAAATACAAAAGTGATTTGCATGAAGGTTTCATATATACATATGTACATTACAAACAAATAGATGTCTAAGTGTGTGGAGAAAAAGATACAGAGACAGGAAGAGTTATTATTCTTAAGAATTAAATTTATCTCCTACCATTCCTCAAGAGTCAGTGCCAAACAACTACAGATACCCCCTTCACCTTTTTATTGTTTTTATAAGTGTGGTATATATAATTAAGATCATCATTAATTTTTTCCTTTCTTTCATCCCATATGTCAATCTGTCACCAACCTCTTATTAAAATTTTTACTTTGAAATATTCCCAATATGACACAAACCAAGTACAGGACAACATCTTATACCATATACAAAGTTAAGCTTCAAATTGGTATAAGACTAATTCATAAAGGGTAACATCACAAACAATTAGAAGAGCAGGAAATAATTTTTTTCTGATCTATGGATAAAGAAAGATTTTATAATCAAACAAAGGATAAAGTAGATCAGCAAAGATAAAATGGACAATTGGAAATATTTATAAGTTTTTGCACAAATCCAATACAGCTAAATTAGGGGGAAAAAATAGGAAGTTTTCATAGGAAGAAATCCAAGCTATCTAATGATATGGCAAAAAAGATGTTCCATATCACTGATAATTAGAGAAATACAAATTAAAACAACTCATAAGGGCCTTCTCACATTCATCATATTGACAAAGACTGAAAGAAAAATAATATGACAAATGCTGCAAGGACTGTGGGAAAATGAATATATTAACAAATTTGGTGAGCTCTAACCTATTTCAGTCATTCTGGAAAATGATTTTAAACCATATCAAAGAAATTACTAAATATATATACTCTTTGATCCAGATATACTGCTAGTATGTTTATATCCTAAAGTTTCAATCAAAAATGAAAAGGACTCATTTGAACAAAAATATTTATAAAATCTCTTTTGTGGTAGTTAAGAAATGGAAACAAAAACAGTATTGATCAACTGGGAAATAAGTAAACAAATCGCCATTTCACTCTTTCTAAATAGATGGTATAGATGTATAAATATATGTACATGTGTACAGGTACCTGAGCTTTCACATATATGTATATATTTGTGAAGAGTTTTGTCAACTGATGCAAAGTTAAAAAAACAGGAGAATGTTACATGTAATTATTATATTTTTGAAACAAATAACTTTAAAAGATTTAAGAAATCTGATTAATGAAATTACCAATTATGATCCCATAAGATTTATGATGAAACTTGCTCCTCTGAACCTTACAGCATATACCTGCAAGAAAAATGAAAGCAGCAAACTATATCAATTCTTTATTAAGTTCATACCCTCTCTGTCATCCTAACATTGAATTCATCTCCCTGATTTCTGGACTATTTTTTTTCTCTCCTCACTCTTCAAACTAATGAATTTGAGATGCAAATTGAAACATATTTTTGGACAAGACCGGTGTAGGTAATTGTCTTGTTTGACTCTGCATGTTTGTTATATTTTTTCTTTCTTTTTCAATAAGTAGTAAAGGGGAACTAATAGAGGGAGGGAAAATATTTTAGTTGAAAGAACAAAAATGTTTAAATGAAATATTTCAAAGATAATCCCTCTCCATTGTTATGGCCACCTATAAAAAAGAGATTAACATGATAATATCCTAGGCAGTCTGAATCTCCATTTGCTTTTCTCTCCATTTCACCCTGCTTACATAATAGAATTTATTTCAAAGTAATCTTCCTAATATATTGATTTTATCACAATATTTCTCTGCTCAACAATCCAGTTATTTTCTTTTGTCTAATATATGGAATCTACTTATCTTTCAGTACATGATTTGGCTCCACTATTGGTGTTATCACCTTAATTCCCATTGCTCTCCAACATTAAACTTTTGACTTCAAACAGGCAAGGTCAACTTGGATCTTTTATGTCTATGATCTTCTGTCACACTTTCTTTCATGTTCATGTAACAAACATATGCCAGGTTACCCTTTTCAAATTGGTTTGCTTATGTTATTCTCCTTGCTTGGAATATTCATCCTCATTCCTTCTGTTTAGCCTAATCTTCAATTCATTCTTCATCCTTCAAGGAGAAGCTTAAGTACAAATCTCTCCTCTCAATGACTCAATCACAAAAATTTATCAAATGCTTAGTATGTGCCAACACACCAAAATTGGACTATAAAAACAAAAGTCAGTCTCTGCTGTCATATGATTTGCATGAAGGCTTCAGTAATCATTGCAAACTGAAATTATTTCTCACTTCTTATAACCTTGTTGCCCTTTAAAGATTAGATCTATTGTGAAGAAGCTATTCATGGAATCATTCTCAATACTGATTGGCAACCTAGTAACCTCTGAATCCTGGAAACTCACCATATCGATGCCATATTTAACATGAACTCTCAATTTGTACACTCAGAACTCCTAAATTCAAGATATACACCAGTCTAGATTTCAGTTTTTGGCTGGGAATACAAGTGTGTACCACAATCACCTGGTTGCTGTTGCTCTCAAAGCTGATTCTGCACAGTTTAGAAAGAGTTTACTATTTTTTTCTAATTAAATATATATCATAGTTACCATGATTTATAATTCTTTTGTAACCTCTGGAGTAAATTGAATGGTGTTAATCACATTGTATCAATACCAAGTATCAGTTGTATAACTTTTTTTCACTGAAAAATATTAAAAATATCATCTAATTTGATACTCACAAGAAACCCTAGAAAATTAGGAATATAGCTTTTATTATCCCAATGTTACAAATGAAAAACTTATTTTCAAATGTCAATTTGTTCATGATCATCCTACTAACAAAGAAGAGAGGTGAGATTCAAACCCATTTCTCCTGGCTTTAAGTCAAGCATTCTTTCTAAAGCACTGCATTATCCCCTCTTGAGCATTTTAATAATAGCTTGCTGATTGATTTATTGATGATGTGAAAATGGTTCCCTCAAGAAGTGCTTTTTCTCCATCTGTAAAACAGATGACTCTTCATAAAGCTCCCAAGAGATTCTACTGGCAAACATAGTTGATTTTTCAATGCAGAGAGAAACACAGAGAGAGAGAGAGAGAGAGAGAGAGAGAGAGAGAGAGAGAGAGAGAGAGAGAGAGAGAGAGAGAGAGAGAGAGAGAGAAACAGAGACAGAGAAAGAAACAGAGAGAAATAGAGACAGAGACAGAGACAGAGAGAGAAAAGACAGAGAGAGAGAGAGAGAGAGAGAGAGAGAGAGAAGAAAGAGAGAGAGAGAGAGAGAGAGAGAGAGAGAGAGAGAGAGAAACAGAGACAGAGAAAGAAACAGAGAGAAATAGAGACAGAGACAGAGACAGAGAGAGATACAAAGACAGAGAGAGAGAGAGAGAGAGAGAGAGAGAGAGAGAGTCATAAAATTATGCTTTGGGTTGGGGAGGATTTCTGATTTCCTTTCTAAAGAAGATACATGAAAGAAAAGGAAGGAAGTAAATATGTTAAAATTGTTATTCTTTGATCAAGTCTCAGTAAATGGGAGTTTGATTCCTGCCTTATGCAAGCACACAACAGCCACCCTATAAAAGGAGGCAATGCAAAGGCATACATTATGCATGATGACGTATCTTGCTTCCTCATTACCTGCCCAAGCTCAGTTATCTTAACTACTTTTCCAATATTTTTGTCTGGGTAGTCTTTTTGAACCTTTGTCTCCTGTCTCAGCTAATCTGTCTGTTTTCTTGCCCTTTTTTGATCCGATTCTGATATTTCTATCATCTCTGTTGCAACTTCTCTTTCTGTTGGCAATCTGCATGACTTCTGATCTCAGTTTTAACTTGTCACCAGGGTCTCTGTTTATCCTTGGCATCCAAATTAAGCCATCCTGTCTTTCTCTACCTAGAACAGCTGTCAAAATTCTGAACAGAGGCAAAGATGTTCATTGAAATCTCACTACTCAGTTGGATGTTTCAACAAAGAACAAGGATAATCATTTATATTTCTAGAGAAACTACTATAGGAAATTCACTATAGAATAAAACTGCAGGAAATCAAAATAAATGCATACTAACAGGAATTTAAAGGGATAAGGCCTAGACTTCTGATTTTTGTGGTATAGAGAATTTCTCTGTGATTAAAAACTCTCTTTACAAATGCAGTTTACTGACTTCTCTGCAGGATTTCCTGGCTTCAAGGCCAGCTTTCATATGGAGGCAGCTGGGTGGTGCAATGAGCAGAATCCTGGATTTAAAGTCAGAAAGACATGACTCCAAATCTGGCCTCACATACTTACTAGCTGTGTGAGCCTGGACAAATCACTTAAACTCAGTTTCTTTAGCTAACAAATGGAGATAATAAGAGCATTTACCTCCCAGCATTGTTGCAAGGATCAAATGAAAGATTTGTAAAGCACTTAGCACAGTGTCTGACACATAATGGGTATTTAATAAATGTTTGTTTCCTTACCTTCCCCATTCCCTTATCTACTATAACTTACTGACTCATAAGGAAATTTTTTAAAAACTAGTATTCTGCCATACTGCTGACATGGAAGATTGTTTTAGAAATTCGAAGGAACTTAAAATATATCTATACAACCCCCTCATTTTACATATGAGAACACTGAGACCAGAGATATTCAGGGCCTTTCTAAAGTCACACTGGTAATAAAAGTCAGGTCTAGAATTTGAATTCAAGTTGCAAATCAAGTGTTATTTCTACTAAATAACAACTTTTTCAATCATTAATCAAATGTGACTTCACTTTCTATAATTTTCCTTGTTCTCTGGCTTTGATTACCTACACCTGTTCTCATTCTGTCACTAGCTTAAAGTATGGTGCAAAGTGAAATGTATTCTGCCACATACTTGCTCTGTAAACATAGACATATCTCTTCATCTCAGGAATCTCAGTTTCCTCAGCAGTAAAATTAGAAAAATAATTATTTCCCTACAGGCATCTGATAAATTGTGAATTACTATATAAATGAGGCTTGTTTCTAGGGGAGTATTGTTTGGTTTCTTGTGTTTATCCACAACATAGAGAAAAAGATAGATTCCACTTTAGCAGCTAAATGGTGCAATGGATAGAGTCTCTGACATACTGTCAGGAAAACTCATCTCCATGAGTTCAGATCTTGCCTCAGATATTCACTGGCCATGTGACCGTTGACAAGTCACCTCGCCCTAGCTACCTCAAATTTTCATCTATAAAATGAGTTGGGAAATGAAATGACAAACCACTCCATTATCTTTGCCAAGAAAAATCCCAAATGGATTCACAATGAGTCGGACACAATTGAAAAACTAAAACAGATACCATTTACCTCAGTAAGTACAGTACAATACGTACAGTATGGATCCTGTACTTTCATCTGATCTTTATCCTAACTATTAAATTGCCTCAAATCAAATTTGCCAGGCTATGGTTTTACAGAATCATTATCTATATGATAGGATGTCTCAGATCCTTTAGAGAAAAAATGAATCTTTCTGTCCAGAAAGAATTTGGAGCAGATAATGCCTAGGTCTCAGTCAGCCCTAAATGTTGCTGCTTGAATAGGAAAGGATGCAATTTCTGGACACTAAATCACTGCAAATAGATAGTAACTTGGTTGAGCAGGCAATCTAGAAGAAGAAAAAAGGTAAAGAGAAATTGTACCCCAGAGATTCTACTAAAAGTTATTAGTTGGTTAAACCAACAGCTTTAGTAAAGTTGCAGGATACAAAATAAACCCACATAAGTCATCAGCATTCTTATATATCACTAACAAAACACAACAGTTAGAGTTACAAAGAGAAATTCCATTTAAAGTGACTACTGATTGTATAAAATATTTAGGAATCTATCTACCAAGGGAAAATCAGAAACTTTATGAGCAAAACTACAAAACACTTTCCACACAAATTAGGTCTGATCTAATCAATTGGAAAATATTAAATGTTCTTGGATTGGGCGAGCAAATGTAATAAAGATGACAATACTCCCTAAACTAATCTATTTATTTAGCATTATACCAATCAGACTCCCAAAAAACTATTTTAATGACTTAGGGAAAATAACAATAAAGTTCATATGGAAAAACAAAAGGTCAATAATTTCAGGGGAATTAATGAAAAAAAAAAATCAAATGAAGGTGGCCTAGCTGTACCAGATCTAAAATTATATCACAAAACAGCAGTTACCAAAACCATCTGGTATTGGCTAAGAAATAGACTAGTTGATCAATGGAATAGGTTAGGTTCGAAGGACAAAACAGCCAATAACTTTAATAATCTAGTGTTTGACAAACCCAAAGACACCAGTTTTTGGGATAAGAACTCATTATTTGACAAAAATTGCTGGAAAATTGGAAATTACTATGGCAGAAACTAGGCATTGACCCACACTTAACACCGTACACCAAGATAAGGTCAAAATGGGTTCATGACCTAGGCATAAAGAATGAGATTATAAATAAACTGGAAGAGCATAGAATAGTTTATCTCTCAGATGTGTGGAAGAGGAAGTAATTTATGACCAAAGAAGAAGCAGAGATCATTATTGATCACAAAATAGAAAATTTTAATTATATCAAATTGAAAAGTTTTTGTACAAACAAAACTAATGCAGACAAGATTAGAAGGGAAACAATAAACTGGGAAAACATTTTTATAGTCAAAGGTTCTGATAAAGGCCTCATTTCCAAAATATACAGAGATTTGACTCTAATTTATAAAAAGTCAAGCCATTCTCCAATTGATAAATGGTCAAAGGATATGAACAGACAATTCTCAGATGAAAAAATTGAAACTATTTCTAGCCATATGAAAATAGGCTCCAAGTCATTATTAATCAGAGAAATGCAAATTAAGACAACTCTGAGATACCACTACACAACTAGAATGACAGGGAAAGATAATGCGGAATGTTGGAGGGGATGTGGGAAAACTGGGACACTGATATGTTGTTGGTGGAATTGTGAATACATCCAGCCATTCTGGAGAGCAATTTGGAACTATGTTCAAAAAGTTATCAAACTGTGCATACATACCCTTTGATCCAGTAGTGTTTCTACTGGGCTTATACCCCAAAGAGATACTAAAGAAGGGAAAGGGACCCATATATGCCAAAATGTTTGTGGCAGCCCTGTTTGTAGTGGCTAGAAATTGGAAAATGAATGGATGCCCAACAACTGGAGAATGGTTGGGTAAATTACGGTATATGAATGTTATGGAATATTATTGTTCTGTAAGGAATGATCAGCAGGGTGAATACAGAGAGGCTTGGAGAGACATACATGAACTGATGCTGAGTGAAATGAGCAGAACTAGGAGATCATTATATACCTCAACAACGATACTGTATGAGGATGTATTCTGATGGAAGTGGATTTCTTCGACAAAGAGACCTAACTCAGTTTCAAACAAAGAACACTGGGAAATGAATGTAAACTGTTTGCACTTTTGTTTTTCTTCCCAGGTTATTTTTACCTTCTGAATCCAATTCTTCCTGTGCAACAAGAGAACTGTTCGGTTCTGCACACACATATTGTATCTAGGATATATGGTGACATATTCAACATGTATAAAACTGCTTGCATCTGGAGGAGGGGATAAAGGAAGGGAAGGGAAAAGTTGGAACAGAAGTGAGTGCAAGGGATAATGTTGTAAAAAATTACCCAGGCATGGGTTCTGTCAATAAAAAGTTATAATAATAAAAAAGAAAGAAAGAAAAATCGTAAAAGCTTGGGAGTTCTCATTTTTGATTCATTTGAAAATGTCTTTGTCCTAACAAATACAGAATCCATTAGGCAAATTAAGATCTCACAAAATAGCCTATACCTTAGATTTCTCCCCACCCCAACCCCCCCCCCACCTTCCACCACTCCTCCCACTATCAATAGCCTCAAATAACTATCATATTCTTGACTACTTTCCTTAATTTTTTTCCTCTTCTTAGAGAGGAGAGAAAACCTTATGATCTCACCTGTATCATGAACTATCAGCATGGAAAGTCCTTTCAGCAGTACAAATCAGCAATTCATCTGAAATTTAGAGATTTAGGGAATTGGCTGAGGCACTGAGAAGCTTAAATAACTAATCCAGAGTCACAAAGCTACTGTGTATCCCAGGCAGAATTTGAATCCAGGTGTTCCCAACTAAAAACTGTCCTCCTTCCACTACACCACTTTGTTTCTCTCCCATTATAAAATAACAACATGAATTATCATAGAGAGATAACATAATTATATACGTATAATATATCATTAATATTATCATTCAACTCCAGAGAGCAATATGACCTTCCCAGGATAAACTCATCACTTCTAATCTCATCGCCATGCTACTGACTCAAGTCTTGAATAACACTTTCCTCAAAATCCTCTCCCCTCTGATTAGAGGACTAGAGGTTGGAGATCTGAACTCTTTAAAAAGCCTTCTTTTATAGAGGGTAGAACTTGAATTCTCAGATTAATCTAATTTGCACCTGCTATTCTTCCTGGCTTCAGCTCCATTGAATAAGATGCTCCTATGATCTCCACTTTCCAGCTTCCTTTTGTATGTGTCTTTCCCCATTAGATTGTAAGCTCCTTGAGAGAGGATCTGTTTTTCTTTTTTATTATTTTTATTTCCAATACTTATGTCCAGCATTTGGTACAGAGTAAGTATTTTTATAATATTTATTAAATTGAATTAATATAATATTTTAATAGATAGCAGTTATAATGTATAATAACACATACATTATAATTAATAACATTATAAGTATATAGTAGTTAGCAAAATTAACTATATTATAAGTAATTCATTCAAAACCTTTGCTATGGTTCAATTGGTACATAGGTATTTATCAAAATCAGACCAGGGAGATTTTTTAGCCAGGGAGAAGAGCATAACTGTCAGAAAAACCTGAAAATTGAACATAAGCTATCCCAGGATCTCAGTTGGAAAACTATTAAATATGGAAGGACCTTAGAGATCCTCTAAACTGAAACTCAAATAGAAAGAAACTCTAACTGTGGTTACTACAATTCAAGCATTCCTTTGATCAACCTCGACCTATTGTAAACCAAGTGTTACTTTGATACACTAGACAATTACCATTAAAATTCAATCAATTACCAAACAAATAGTAAATGATTCAACTCTACCCTCTCTCCTCAAATATATCAAAGGGATGTAGAAAATATTTAGCTTCACTAGAAACTGAATAACAGCACTTATAAATTGTTAAATCCTTGATAAATACTGACTGACTATTCTCCTACTGAAGGGCAGCATTCTTTATCACAACTGACTTGTTTCTACACATAACATGTCTCTGAAAAAAATTGGAACTAAATGATCTTATAATCCTAAGTAGCATGCTATTTGTCCTTCTATTGAATCAAGCTGACCTTCTTTTCATCACCCTTTCAATATGAACCAACAACAATATTTTGCATTTATCTAGCACTAAGAATCTAATTGTGTTTATGAAAAAATGATTTCATGTCAATGCTTGCAAAAATATTTAGCTTATAGAACCCATTGTAAGAATCTGACTTTCTTGATTCCATAAAGTCTTGTACATGTAGGGCAGCAATTTGGAGGTAATATTGGAAGCATATACTCATCATGCTTCAGGAAAGAACCAATAGTAGGCACTGGGGTGAGGGAGGGGAGTAGAGATTGTCCTAATTGTGTTGAGGTCGGGAGAACATGCCTGGAGAGAACATGTCCATTTTAGAATTCTATTCTGCTGCTGAAATTCCTCCAAGCAGCCTCTCACCTTGTGCTTTCTACTATGTGGGTCTCCAAGCATTCATTAAGTATCTATTGTCTTCCAAATACCAGCAATAAAAGTTAGACAATTTCTGCCTCAAGAACATTATTTATATTCAATATGATCACAGATAAATTTTAAAAATTAAAAATAGTTTTATTTTGTTTTTCTGATTCGAAGAAGAACTGATAACTGGGAGGGATGACAGGGCCAGGAAAAGCCATTTGAAGTATGTGATGCTTGAGCTTAATCTTTGAGGAAGTTAGGATCTCCACCAAAAGGTGGAGGTGAGGAGCCAGAGTATTTTAGGAATGGGGAGAATAACCTGTACAAAGCCTTGGAGAAATTGAAATGCAATATATTAAACAGGGAACGATAAGAAGACCAATTTAGTTGGACTGTATCATCTCCAAAGAGAAAAACAAATGAATAATCAGCTTGGAAAAACAGGTTGCAGATAAACTGTAGAGAAACTTATATCCCTCCATTCAAAAAGAAACTTATATTTTACCCAAAAGCAAATGAGGAACCATAGAAGCTTCTTGAAGAGTGTTATGTTCACACATGCACTTTAAGAATATCAATTTTGCAGCTGTGTGGAAGATGAATTATAAAAGAGAGAGACTAAATGTAGCGAGACCAATCAAGAAGCCAATGAAATTTTACAGGCAAAAGATGATGAGGTCCCAAATGAATGTCTGACCATGTCAGAAGAGAGAAGGGAAAGGAATAAAAGATGTGGAGAAAGTAGAATTGAATTAATGTTTTAGCAAACATTGGGACACAGGAAGTGAGTGAGAGTGAAGGGTTAAGGATGACCCCTTTGGTAAAAAATCTAGATAACAGGAAGAATCGTACTACAGAAAAGTTAAGATGAGGAAATGGATTTAGGGGGAAAGATTATGAGCTCTACTTTAGTAGTGAATCTCAGATACCTGTGATCTAGAAAGCAGTTAACCCAGTGCTTGGAACATAATTGGCATTTAATAAAAACTTGAACCCTTCCCCTATCTCTATGAAGCATTAAGGTGATGTATGTATATAATTAAATAGGAAGAGCTCAAGAACAAAATCCCAGTATAACAAATATTAAATGGAAGAGTCATAATCATATTCTTGTGCCTTCACACTCTGACAAGATACTCCTAAAAGTTAGTCTACTTAATATGATCCCAAATCCAAGAAGTTTTTATGAAGCTACTAATTTAATGCTTTTTCAAATGAAGATATTTTAATGCCATTTTGGAGTCAAAATAGAGTGAAAACTTTGCATGTAGGACAAAAATTATTAGTTTCAACTTCGAAGGGGTAAATTATGGCACAAAAACCTGAGGGTTAATCTTGCTAAGTAAGGGAGAGACTAATCCTTATCCTCTTGAGGAAGAGAGATTGCATGATGATGGGGCTCTAGGTATGGCAGTTAGAGGATTGTGAGATGAGGGACAAGAGACTGTGGCCCCCCCGGATGTCAGTTTCCTGAGGAAAAACTCATTTGCCTCATTCAAGTTATAGCTTTGGGTCAGAACACCTCTTTAAATCACACAGAAGATACTCAAAGAATCCAGTTTTTGCAATAAGAACTCACTATTTGACAAAAATTTCTGGGAAAATTAGAAAATAGTATAGCAGAAACTAGAAATTGATAAACTTCCAACACTCTATACCAAGATAAAACCCAAATAGATTCATGATTTAGACATAAAGTGTGCTATTATAAGCAAGTTAGAAATGCAAGGAATAGTCTATCTGACAGATATGTGGAAAAGGGAGGGATTTATGGCCAAAGAAGAACTAGAGAACATTATGAAATAAAAAATAAATAATTTTTATTACATTAAATTAGAAAGGTTTTGCACAAACAAAACCAATACAGTCAAGATTAGAAGGGAAACAGAAAAGTAGAAAACAATTTTTACAGCCAGTGTTCCTGATAAAGCCCTATTTCTAAAATATAGAATGAACTGACTGAAACTTATAAGAATACAAGCCATTCCCCAATTGATAAATAGTCAAAGGATAGCAATAGGCAATTTGCAAATAAATAATTTAAAGCCATTTCTAGTCACATGAAAAAAATGCTCTAAATAATTGTTGATTAGAGAAGTACAAATAAAGAAAACTCTAAGGTACCACTTCACACCTCTCAGATTGGCTAAGATGGCAGAAAAAGTTAATGATAAATATTGAAGAGGATGTGGGAAAACTGGAAGACTGATACATTATTGGTGGAGTTGTGAAATAATCCAATCATTTTGTAGAACAATTTGAAACTATGCTCAAAGGGCTAAAAAGCTGTGCATAATCTTTGACCCAGTAGTATCACTACTGAGTCTGTATCCCAAAGAAATTGTAAGAGAGGGAAAAGGATCCACATGAGCCAAAAAAAAAAAAAAAAAAAAAAAATTGTAGCAGCTTTTTTGTAATGGCAAGGAATTAGAAATTGAGTAAGTGTCCATCAGTTGGGGAATGGCTGAATAAGTTATAGGATAGGAAGGTAATGGAATATTATTGTTCTAGAAGAAATGATGAGCACACGGACTTTGGAAAAGCCTGGAAAGACTAACATGAACTGATAATAAGTGAATTGAATAGAACCAGGAGAACATTGTACACAATGATGGCAAGATTATGTAATAACCAATTGTCATAAACTTGGCTCTTTTTAGCAATTCAGTGACCCATTAAATTATTATGTGATAGTATGGCATTGGGAAATGCCATATCCAGAGAGAAAACCATGGAGACCAAATGTGGATGAAAACATAGTATTTTCATCTTTTTTCGTTTATTTTTTTTTCCTTTTTGGTCTGATTTTTCTTGTACAATGTAAAAAATATGATAATATATTTCAAAAGGTTATACATATTTATCATATTGCTTGCTGTCTTAAGAAGGGGAGAGATAAGAGAAGAAGGGAGAAAAATTTGGGACACAAAGTCTAACAAAAATGAATATTGAAAATTATCTTTACATGAATTTGAAAAAATAAAATATTATTGGACCAAAAAAAAGATGTTTTCTAGATCTAAAGTTATGATTTTATGATGTACTTAATTATATAGCTAATTCTCACCCCAGTAAAGTGCTAGAGTAATAGTAAATATTTAATAAATTATTTAGTAAATGAATTATTATTAAAATGTATAATTATTATCAGAGAAAATTTAGCCTTTTGGTATAATGTGCAATTGCCATCACTTTCAGAAAGTTTGCCAAGCAGCACTGCATATATATAGATATATATTTATGTGTATAGATATATATAGATAGATATCTAAATAAGTGTTATGTATATGTGTGTATATATGTATGTATTAGCATTTTGGTATTTCTGTACCTTAAAAAAAACTGTGAAAAGCAAAGTAGAATAAATAAGACCTGGTCTCCTAGCCAAGAAAGCCTAAACTCAAATCCTTATCTATTAACATGTTGACACTGGGTAAAAGTCATTTGGTCTCATGGTGCTTTAGACAATTACTAAGGCTCTAAATTGTCAGAAAGAGCTGACCTTAGATTGGCAGAAGGAGTTTCCTCATCTAAGAGATCTCCATTTCTGGGAAATCATAAACTCAATTCCTTTCTATATTTTTATTACAGTGAGCATTCTTGAATAAAAATATTATCTCATTGTAGAGGGAGTCTGAAGAGATGTATAGCAGTATAAATTTTGGTGGTAGTAACTGTTGTTTAGTTTTTCAGTCATGTCTGACTCTTCATGATCTTATGGATCATAACATTCCAGGTCCTCCCTAGCAGAGGTCATCATGTCTTTTAACATTTTAATACTGTCTATGAGGTTGTGTGGGCAAAAATACTGGAGTAGCTTACCTTTCTTTGTCCAGTGGATCATCTTTTGTCAAAACTCTCCACTGTCCATTTTGGGAAAACTTGCCTAGCATAGGTTATAGTTTCATTGGGTTTGACATTGAGTTTCTGCTATGTCAAGGCAGTGATCCCCGAAGGGGAGAGATTTTGGTGTTTCTCAGCAATTTATTATGATTTATGTACTCTGAAATTATAATCACTCACAAAAAAAGGATTCAATGTCACCCACCCTTTTTCCTTTCCAAATTCATGTAGGAATATATGATAATAAACTCAGAGATAAAAAAAGTTGTTAGATGAACCAATAAAAGAATGCTCATAGAAAAAAACCAAAAGCAAAGTAGAAAATTAAGGGGAAAATGATTGTAGGGAATTTTTAAGTGCTATTAGTAGTTAATGGCACTTGAAGGTGAAATACACAGCTTACCCACATACTCTCAGCTGGTCTTTTTTGTGTGACTGTGTACCTGACAAAAGGTACCTGATAGAGATCTGAGTATACTGACAACTAGGATAACAAACATTTCCCATTAAAATGCCTTAAGAAAATATTTTGTGTTAGAAAAGAGTGTATTGCCATCCTAAAACATTATTAAATATTTATGTTGTCTTTAAAACATTAGTAACTTTTATTTATGCTTTCTTATATAAGAAACATTTCCCAATATTAAGCCCCTTAATTATAGAGAATGCAGAGTAGATTATTCTTTTTACAAGAAAGAAGTAGCGTCTCTGCTATGAACTCCAAAAGATCCCCAAAGCAAGGAGAAACTCTGAAACTTATGTCCCATGGACCACACCTAGAAGTGACTAGTAATAAATAGTTCAAAGTGGACTTTATTAAAAAGTAGGAGTAAGATTCATCATCAGCTTAGCTACATACCAGGTCCAAATGTGTCACAAAGGCCACGAGTCTGACAGAGACCACATGTCACTAAGACACTTCCCAATGGAAGTGGCAAGACATTATCACTACGAACATTATCACTAGAACGCATCAGTGCTCAATGCATCAAAAACAAAAGTGGCCTTTTCAATGGATAACATGCATTTCTTATATGTATGTTCCTCTATGTGTATCCCTTGATTATATCTAGTGTCTATATATGTCCCATCATGTGCCTATTATGTTTCCTACACTAATGCACTATGTATATCTGTTGGTTACTTGTGCTCCTTATATGAGTAACTTTCTGCATGTGTATTCTCTAAATTCACCCACTCTTCCTCCTTATAGTGTATGTATTTTTAGAAAAGTGTGCTCCAGGTTTATAGAAAAAAATCTATTGCTTCTGATGATTGTATTTTATCCAATACTTTTGTTTTTGACTTATTGAATTCTTTGGATGACTGGATAATTCCAAGGAGTTTTTTTTCAGTCCTGAAATTCTTTTTTTGCTTCCCAATCATTTGTAAAGGGAGGAAGCAAAGGAAGCTAAAGTTAAGTCAAGTCAATAGGAATTTTATTTTGCATTCATTATTTGCCAAACATTGTGCTAAGCAGCGGGGACACAAAGAAAAACAAAACAAATAAAACTCCCCCTGCTTTCAAAGAGCTCACAGTCTAATGGGGGAAACAAGATGCAAACAATATACAAACAAGATATGCAGAAAATAAATTGATGATAATCTCAGAGAGAAAGAATATTAAGGAGGACAAGGGAAAAAGATAGGTTGTTAATTGAGATTTGAAGGAAACCAGGAAAATCAAAAGGGGGTAAAGGATTCCAGGCATTGGGGGGTGGGTGGAAATGTACAAAGCTTGAGAATATACATGAGTTCAGTGTCACTGAATCACAGAATTTATAGAGAGGAGTAAGATTTTAAAAGACTGGCAAGGTAGGAAGGGGACTTTTTAATGGAGAGCTTTAAAAGACAAATGGGATTTTATATGAGATTATAGAAGTGAAAAAGAGTCCCCAAAAATTTGTTGAATGGTCATGGAAGGTTACTTGGTCAAATTTGTTCCTTAGGAAAAATAAATTTGATATTTGAGTAAAAGATGAACTGGAGTAGAGAAAGACTTGAGTCAGGACAAGTGATGAGAGAACTATAATAATAATCCTGTAAGGTAACAGAGGTCCACATCTGCTTGGTGGTGTTGGAGGAGTTGTTATTAAGAGAATATAGACTTAGCAACTGATTGAACGTGGGGGAAGGGGAGTGAGAGAACATAAGGAAATTAGAGTGACAACTGGATCATGAGCCAGGATGACTGGGAGGATGTCATTGCCTTCAATATAGGAAACTTAGGAAATGGAGAGAATTAGAAGGAAAAATAACAAGTTCAGTTTGGACATGTGTTTAAATGTCTTTGGGACATCCAGGCTGAAATATCTAAAAGACAGTTAGAGATTCCAAATGGAAGATTAGGAGAAAGAAAGGTTATGGTTTGATAATTAAATCTGAGAATCATCTTCCCAGACATTACAATTGAACCTATAAGACCTGAAAAGCTCATTGAGCAAAATTGTATAAAGTAAAAACAGAAAAGAGCCCAAATATTGTGTTGTAGAACACACACTCATGGTTATCACTTATCACTTGGAAGAAGATGGAGTAAGAGAAAAGAAAGTAGAAGCACCAAATAGATGGCCTTCTTGAGAAGTTTATATAACTCATATAAAAGAAACAATAATATAGAATGATAACCATCAGGAATGAAGGAATCATTAGAGTGTTTGTAAGCAACAGAGGATCAAAGAAGAGAAATAAAGTGAAGATAGAGCTGGAACTACACTAAGAAGACCTAGGTCTGAATCCTGCCACAGAAACTTTGCTCAGGGTGAAATCTTGGGTAAATTGTTAAATTTCTGTGGGTCTCAGTCTCCCAACATCTGCACTCTTAATGAGTCAGAATTGAATACCTCTAAGGTCATTTCCAATTTTAAACCTATGATCCTAATATAAAATTTCCCTTGGGCAGAGCCATATGGATGTATTTCCCCCCATCCAATTGTTTGCTTTATTTATGCCTTTATTTTTATATGTGACCAGAAATAATCTTTGAGCTACCTAACATAGAAATGGATTACCCAAGTTGGTTTTATTTGATTAATTGTAATCAGTTAGTGAAATGAAAATTCCCTTGTAAGACATTACTCTCATTTTTCATGTAGGTCTTTAGCTAGGTTTATTTCAAGGTGTGGAATTTTGTGTGTGTGGATATTTACTTGAATAGACTTAGGTAGGGGGAATGGAGGAGGAAGAGATCAGTGTGAAACTGTGAAGTTCACCTTCAAGAACCATTAATTAATTGTAACTGTTGAATAAACAACACAGAAAAATGATGTGGAATACTTAAAGAATAAACACATCAATTTGGCATTAAGAAACGTTACAATTCAATAACCTTAGAAGGTGAAATGGGAATAGCATCCTCTCATAGGTATGCTAAATATTTGTATTTAGTTCCTTTGAAAACTTATTCATGTCTTTTGTGGGGTTGTTATGCTTTTTAATTCCATTCCCAAAAAGACCAACTGCAAAAAAGTCAATACTTCCAGAAAATGCTCTTATTAAAACATTTATTTTGTTGAACATTTCAGAATGCTTGTGAATTATGATGAGATTCATAATTTCTTGGAAAACATATTTAAATGCCCACCTGCCTCTGGCATAATTATAGATTGGCTACTATTAAACATTTTGAGAAACACTATTTCATTAAAGCTATAGGACCCAAAGAGTCTAACAGATGGACAAATACTATTGTGGTACCTGGTACCTGTTTATACCTGCTGTGTTTATATCTGCATATATTTAACACAATGAGTATAATAGGAGTTTGGATTCAGCATGTTGAATAACAAATATACACACATATGTGAGTGTATAATATCTTTGTATTGAATCTGTATTCCAAATAATTGGATGAAGTAACATAAGTACTATGTAAATCATAAAGTATGATATAGCAGCTAGTTATTGTAGCTATTTAAAATACAGTAAAGCAAACATTTATTAAGCGCCTACTGAACAAAGAGCATTATGCTACCTGCTGGGCAAAAAGTAGTTTAGATAAAATATAGTTCTTGTCATCAAGACCTTTATAGCCTAAATAGGGGATAAAGGATATAAATACAATCATCATCAGGCAGTGCGCATTTAGGGCTAGGGTTAGTTGATCATTGATTTGTCCAGAATATAGCTGGTAAATGTCCTGAAGGCAGTTGCAGATACAAATTTGGAGCTTAAAAAAAAAGTTAGTCCTGAAGATAAAGGTTTGGAAATAGAATGGAGTCTTGCTATGATGCTCTCTATAAATCTCCTTTAATAACTTAGCTGTATAAACTTCTAGGAAATTTAGTTCATTGACATTCCTTTGTAGTCTAAAAGAGATTGAGAGTATCAGCGACTAATCAATGAGCATGAGTGTGTTGAGAGTAACAGCAGGTTGTGACTAGTACAAACAATTAGATAATTAAGGAGAGAGGAGGAGTTTCCGAGTACAAGATTCCTATGGAATTCAAGGGAAAGAGAATCTCCAGCAAGAATTATGCAATACAAGTCAAGAGACTTGAGATGGAGGCTAAAAAAAAAACTGTTGTCTGAATCATAGAAGCCAGATTTGTCTTTTCTATCAGAGGACAAAATGGGACAGGTGGACGTTCTGAAAAGTTGGTACAAGTAGCTGCTGACAGCTGCTGACTTTCTACCCCAAAGAACACAGAGGTGGCTGTGAAGCACATAGCCCTCCCATAATCCCATCCTCCTTCCCTCCCTTTCTGTTCTATTGGTCAGAAGTTGGTTCCAAAACTTATTCTGTTCTGTAAATTTACCTTTTTTATAGCTGCTTAAGTACCTTGAATTATTTTTTGCCTGCTAAATTAAACCTAATCAGTCTTATATTTTTAAACTACATGTTGCCTTATTTGTGTAGAGGAAAATGTAGAGCCAGTAAATAGCTAGGGTTGTACCAGGGATAAAAAGAAAAGGACAAATGGTTCAAACCAATGCCCAGGCTCCTGACTGGAAATTGAAAGAAATGAAAGAGGATCTTATTGATATTGATTTATTAATTATCGTAAACTTCACAATTGGAGTAATAACTCATGAGAATCTGAACCATTAATCCTAAGTAATGCCTGATCCATGAGTAAACAGAGTCAAGTGGTGGAAGGAGGTTTGAGTGAATGAGAGACTCTCAGGCAATTATACTTCCTCCATTGTCAACTTTGGAAGCTGGCCTGCACTTGATGAGAGGCAGAGTAGAGGTTTGAATTAAAGGAAAATCAAACTTCTAGGGGCAGGTAAGGAAGAATATAGGAACCAATGGCCCCACCTATTTTTAAACTTCATTTTAAAAGAAGAGAAGTTCTAGAGGGAGAGATGAGGAATGGATGGCACAGAAAACAGAAAGAAAATATTTGAGATAATTACTGTTAAGCATGAGATAAAAAATCAAATGAAAGAGGAATAATAGGATGTCTGGTGTTCAGAAATGGCAAATGGTACATACCATGAATTTGTAATGGGCCAAATTACTTTTATTGAATGACATTCTTTAACAATTGGTAGCACCCATGAAGGAGGAATGGGGAAAAAGTGGTCTATCCACAAATAAGCATTTTCAGGTTGATAATAGTGAAAATTCAGAGAAGTGATTTCTGGGTAGTCATTAAAAGTGGTTAAGCATGATGACAAGAGAATTGAGAGTGGATCATTAAATTGAGAAAATAAAAATGAATCATCAGAATGATAGTCACATACAAGTGAAGAGGAGTTTCCATGTCACAGGATGAAAAAGTAGAAGGGAAAGAAAAATAGGAAGTTGTGGTGGAAATAGGGTAATTACAGAGTTCAAGTGCTCAGAAGTCATGGATATTATCACCTTCATCCTTTCTTTCCCCACATACATAGCTTCAAAGGCAAGATCCAGAATATGATGATATTCTTATATAACTGAGAAAATAAAAAGAAGGAATTGGAATAAAAGAGGTCAGGGGATTCTGTGGTTAGGGAATCAGAAAGGTGTTAACAAGAATATTGAAGACTCCAGGTTGATGGTTAGGGAAGAAGTGTTTGGAAAAGTTGAGAGAATTTCTGATGTTAATTATATGATTGCAACAAATCTGGGAAGAAGGTGGAACAAGTGGATATTTGGGGAATTTCTCAACCTGGGTTGCTGAAAAAGGACCCACCAAATGGGTCCACTAACTTAGGAGAGGGGTAAAGAAAGGGCAAGGAATAATATAAGCAGTCAAACTATTAAGAAAATATATATTAGCATGGGAAAGAAGATAGCTTGTTGGCAGAAGCTTTAGCTTCCTAGGATGTAGATTTGATTTTTAAAAATTTTCAGTCCCACTGAAAATTTACAATCAGCAGCTTTCTGTAGCAGTGTAGGCTACAGAAATAAAACCTTTCATAAGAGAAGGGGGGGGTAGGAAAAAAAGGTGAATTTAACACAGAAAAGGGCAAAGAGATTGTGGAGAATGTTTGCCATGAAGCTTTCAGGGTTTGTTAATGGAATGAGAAAATATTCCATTCAAAGGCAAGAAAGCAAAAGGGCTTAATTAAATACTTTTATTGTTAAATAAATTTTTTTGATCTAAGACCACAGAATTGAGAGTCCCACTTAAAAAAAACTAAAAGTGTCTCCATCCAAAGACAAGAAATAGTTTCCCCCCTGAGGCAATTGGGGTTAAGTGACTTGCCCAGGGAAACACAGCTAGGAAATAGTTCTTACAATAGTAGATAAGATCATCAGCTAACTATGCCTTTGCATGATCTTTTATTTTATTTCTCTTTCAATACCTAGATCATAAAAAAGAAATCTCACTGAAGAAGTGATCTCTAAGTGGCAGTGATAAGCAAAAAATATACTCATATTTCCCCCCACTTCTTTGAGTCAGGGATTGACCATAAGTAGGGAAAGAAGGAAATTAATATTTAGCATCAACTATGTGCCTGTCATTACAGTTAGTTTTTATTATAAATATATCTCATTTGATCCTCATAACAATCTTACAAGGTAGACACTATTTTAATCTCCATTTTATAATTGAGAAAATGGAGACAAAGTGATTTGTGGGGTTACATAGCTAGCTATAGGTATCTGAGAATGGATTTGAACTCCTCTTTCTCACTCTAGAGCCTGTACTCCAATCACAATATCACCATCTGTATGTGAGCCTATATGCTACCAGTGGGAGATAGAATGCCTGAGAGAATCAGCTTTCGATTCAAGTGTGAAAGAGGAAATAACAGTTAAAATTTTGACAATTAGGAAACAAACAATTAGGAAAATTTCAAGAAAGTAACTAAAATATTCTTACATTTTGCCCAGATTTTACCTCTATATAGACATCTATAGCAAATAAGTTCAAAGGCTGAGCCATATTAATGGAATGGAAAATTATTGTACCATAAGAAATGACAGCTATTAGGAATTTAGAAAGAACTTGAGAAGACTTAAATGAACTGGTATACAGCAAACAAAGTAGAATCAAGAGAACAGTATGCACAATAGCTGAAAAATGCAAAGGAAAACAGTACTAACATATCAAAATTCAGATTAATATAATGGGAAATAATGATACCACATAAATTTCTATTCTCTTAACAAAAAGATAGTAGATTGTAGATATAAAATACTGGATGTACTATTGGATATGGACACTGAGTGAGTTTATTTTCCTTAACTATTGTTAGGGAAACAACTAAGGAAACTATTGTCACAAGAGGGAGTATAACAAGGATTTAACAGAATTTTTTAAAATTTTAATTAATAAAAATTCTTTAAAAAGAAAATATTGAGAATATACTTATAAGAAAAATGTATATAATAAATTTATACTGTTATATTGTGGTTGGAACAATATGTTAACTTCTTACCCAATGCTAGTTAGGCTCATTTTTTCTTTAAAATTTATTGACATTCATCAAGACTTCATTAGCCTAGGAAACTAAAGAGCTAAAGCTCTTGACTTCCTCATAGCCTTATACAAAGCAGCCACAAGGATTTCCAGGAGCAAAGTGATGCTTGTCTGGTAGATTATTATGGGTTACTCAGGCAAGAGAATCAGCTAAATCAACTCAAGATATCCTCAATGTCTATCCTCATCAAATATCCTTCTTCTACAGCTAAGTAAATATCTTTTTGTCAACTGTTGAATGACTTACAAACATCTCATTTTGTTCCCATCTCAAACTTAAACTACTAGAGGCCTGGTCTGAGTCAAGCCAACCCTGAATGTGTACCAAACATAAGTCAAAATTTATTTTCATAGCAAAAATACAATAATGAAATAATTTTAAATGAATAAATCTGAAATTCTATTTTATGGGAACAGCAATGAAAGAATTTTGAAGAAAATTCTATGTGAAATATGAGACTTTCAATAATAAGAGTAGAATGTTTTCCAGCTATCTCACAATTCAGTATTTAATAATCATTGGAAAACAGTTAATTCAATTGGTTAAAAACATTTCGTTTTCCCTTGTCACTTTTCTGAAAACCATGGTAAAAATCTTAGATGAAATTTTAGAAATGCTAGGTTGGCAAAAAGCTCTCAAAATGATATAAACTTAATCTTTGCCATCATCTTGCCAAGATTTGTATGAGAAAAAGGACTTTCATTTTTCCATTTGCTATTTTACATTACCTGAAGGTTAAGAATCATCTTGAAGTATTATATTAGGTCAAAACAAAAAAAAGTATTTAAAATATTGTTATTAGAAGAGTTAACGAAGAACTATCACAACAAATATTCTGCAAAATGGCTCGATACAATGAAGCTATCATCTGGAACATGTCCTTTTCCTGTCTATTTGTTCTTCATTTCCCAAATCTTTCCATTATTTATGACTCGATAACGAATTACTAAATTAACTATCTGAATTATTTTATAAGCCGATAAATTTCCTCAATTTTTTAAGGTTGTTTATACCATGTCACAATTTGAAGAAAACATACTTTATCCTTATTATAGCTTGCCAAGTATTATATTACTGAGACTGTGGTGTAGTTCTCATCTAAGTACTAAAAATGCATGCTACTTACTACAAGAGAATCAAAATGGCAAAGTGAATAGAAAGATGGCCTCAGAGTCAAGAAAGCAACACTTGTGACAGATACTGGCTTTATAACCCTAGGCAAGTCATGAAAAGTTCTCCATGTCCGCAGAAATCTCTCCAAGACTATAAATTGCAGGAAAAGTACTTATCTGCATTGATAGGGGGAGTTTTCTTACTAGAAATTCCTTATACCAATAAAATCTTATAAATTAAAATTTAATAAAATAAAGCAGTGGAGTTAAGCTTAGATAGAAATGGTGGCTACTAAATTGTCCATGTGGATCTCTGTGGATTGCATATTAACTCAGAAAACTATGCAGGTTTGTATATTTCTTTTTTATTAGTACACAAAAACATTAAAATCACCGAAGAACTACATTTTAATCTGGTTCTTGTGGCCCACAGGAATGTAATCAATTGCATTTATCCTGAATGCTTTGTCTGAAATCTCCTCAGAAGAGGGCAGAATTGGGATCCAAAAAAGACCTCATTAGTCTAGAACATGGAACTAAAACTAACAACATGAAACTGCTGAGATAAATACAATATTCTGCTATTCCTAAAAGAAATAGATATAAAGGAACTTTATTAGTATCTATTAGCTGAACAAGTACAAGATTGAGGAGAAGTGGCTAAAAAACAATTTAAAAATGGACTAGGTGTTCTAGTGGATTGTTAACTCAATATATTGCTACTATAGGTTTATGTAAAGTTAATATATACTTAAACAATATTAATCTAGATTGAGAGGAAGGAAGCCTGTATAGTCAACTGGCAGCCATCCTTAGAATCAGGAAGACCTGATACATATCTTTAGACAAATTGTTTAAGCTTTCCAGGACCACAGGCTACTTTCTCAGACTATAAATCACAAAATACTTGCTATTCTATATTGGTAGAAAGACTTTACTTACTTGGAGATCCTTATCCCTGTGAAATCACAGGTCTGAGCCAAAAAAAAAATGTTAGAGTATTTGTCCTATCTACTCTGTCCTAATCATATCACACCAAAATTATTGTTCAGATGCCATGTTTTAGAAACTACATTGAAAAGTTCAAAGTTGAGGAGAGAAAGACAACCAAGATAGTTCAGGACACTTGAATAATATAATGCTATACAAATATTGTGACAAAAGACATAGGGGTGTTTAGCATAAAGAAAAGATGAGTGTGGTTGGGCAGGTATAGGTGGTACACAACAGCAATCTTCAAGTATTTATCACGTAGCAGAAGGATCAGGCTTATTCTTAGCTCCAAGGAGAAGAACCTAGACAAAAGACTGGAAGACAATAGTTCCCTAATAATTACAGTTGTCAAAAAGTATAAAAAGTAGGGGCTGGATGATCAGTGATTATTGTAATAGGATTCATGATTTAGGGAGGGTTTAAAAGTATTTTCTTAGGTCCCTTAAAGTTATGTTACAAAAAAAAGATCTAATGGTTGTAAATTAAAATTAATAAATGTTTATTAATGTTCTATCAGATGTCAAATACTCTAAGTTTACTATGAAGTAATATTATAAAGCAGCTGAAATAAATTATGAATATTGTTTTAGACTCCATTATTAGCATTATATTGACCCAATTAAGGAAGTAATAGTTTCAGTGTATTCTGCATTGGTCAGACAACATCTATCTACTCTTATGTTCAGTCCTGTCAGAAAAACATTGATGAATTAGGGTGTGTACAAAATAGCATGATGAGGATGGCATCTGGAATCTATGTTATAATAAGCAACTAGATAAAGGGAAAATATTTTGCCAAGAAGTAGAGAAAATAAAAATTTTAAAACAATTATTTCAAATAAGGGAAAATCAGTATTTTACTGAAGTGAGATGGAGATCAAAACTAAATTTGTTCTCTATTGCTATGGGAGGTAAAACTAGGATGAATAGGTGGAAGTTCTAGGGAGGCAGATTTCAACTCAACATTAAAAAAAAAAAAAACCCAACTAACAATTAGACTTATCTAGCACTGCCACGAGGTGCTTAGCTTCCCATCACTGGATTTGTTCTGGCAGAGGCTGCAGCACCATCTGTCAGGGACAATTTAGCTAATGTAGAGTTTTCCATTAAGGCAGTGTTGGGACAATAAGAAATAAAAAGATTGATGCATAGTTTCTATGAAGCATGTACACATAATTTCTAAAAATCTTTTTTGAAAGTTATGTGTATTTGATAGGAGGTTGGACTAGAAAACCTTTAAAATTTCTTCTACCTCTAAAATTATAAGTTCATGCTTCCTAGCTAGTATTCTAATATGTAACTCTTTGCACTCTTTATATCATTAAGTTGCACAGCCCTTTGATATAGCATTGAAATTAATCTTAGCTTCTGGCACACATTTGGCATTCAACAATAATATAAAATGCTGCATGTATTTCTGATTCATACTAATAAATAAATTTAAAATAAAGCAGTGGGGTGTCTCAGCAGAAAAAAAAAAAAAAAAGGAACATTTCTTATCGTTATAAAGAACTGCCTAAAAGGCAGCTGTAAGCCTTTTATACTATAATATGATATCTTTTGATGAAAAGATTATTTTAAAGTTTTGGGAAAGATGTAACAAAACCAAAAAAACAAGTGATAGTATGGTAGAAAGTTAGATGTGGAATGTTAGGAAAACGTCAATTCAAATCTCACTTTAGCCCACTAACTGTGTCTTTCTTCAGCCTCAGTTTTCTCATGTATAAAATGATGATAATAATAGCAAATACATAGAAAAATTGTTAAAAAATGTTAAATAACACAGTATAAACATAAAAGATTTCACTCATCAGTATGTAGACATTATCATTATTTCAATGCACAACTATAAAAAAAGACTTCGAAATTTCATTCTAGTTGCAAAAAGAGGACTTTTTAAATTAGTTTCCTATACAAAATACTAATGCCAAATAGACAAATACCAATCACTACTGACAATTTCTTCACATAGGAATTTTAAATATTATACTTTTTCATCATTATCAGTATTATCATTACAATGATTGATATTATCAATCACAACTTACTGCTCTGGTACCCATAATATAAGATTGTATACTTAACACAAATCAATGTAAATGGAAAATACTGCTATTATTCTTTTGCAGATTTGGTACATAAAATATGGATTTATGTTTAATTACATTATAATAGAAATGTCTTAGATAACAAAAAGTCATATAATCTTTATTCATATACTAAACAGAGGAAGAAAAAAGTGTTGGGAAGAAAAAAATATTGGGATTTATATTTGTATCTTGGAATGTTCTTTTTTTTCCTGAAAACTACTACTAGAATGTGGATGTATATCATTTTCTAGATGTTTCTTGGAAATATGTATTTTATATTTGCAAGCAAACTTGCTCATTATATAGTTGTCTGATATAAGCAAGAAAAGAAAAATCTCATTTCTGCATATCTCTGAACATTTTGTCCTTTTTTATATTTAGTTTCACTATATCTAAGCAAACTATCTTGAAAACATTGGTATTTTGCATTTCCTAATGCTTTTTATCTATTCTTTGCAAAATGAAGTGTCATTCCCCCTAGTCTCTCACATTAAACTAATAATCTATGATCCATTTGAACTTTTGTTCTCACATATAATTGAAAAGTGAGATCACAGACAGCACACATGCTTCCAAAAAAATGAGCTACATTTTGGTGCAAGCTTTTTAATGTGACACTAAATGACATGTGGCATTCTTAAAAGAGTTATCTCCAAAGTTTTGTGTCTATAACACATAAAAATGGCCACAGCATCATCATCAGTGAATTGTTTTTCTTTGTGTAAAATAAATTCATTTTATGAGGGGCAAGCAGAAGCACAAGATTTTTATCATGTGTTATGCCATGCTTTCCTAAACTAACAGGCCTTTATTAAACACCTGTTTTATGCAAGTTCCTCTGCTAAGTACTGAAGATACCAAGATAAACAAAATAGATTCTGCTTTCAAGGAGTTTACTTTCTATTGCAGGGATATAACACATATATAAACAGATAAGTACACAATTATTTAAGGGGCAAGTATTAATTTAGAAATTAGGAAAGACTTTCCAAAGGATATGATACAATGATACATAAAGTGCACCTTGAATGAAGCTAGAGATTTTGAAGAGCAGAGGTGAAAAGTAACAACAATAATAACAGAGACAACATGTATATTACTATGTGCCAGACACTATGGTAAGTGCTTATATCTGTAATAGAACAATATGTAGGGCAAAATGAATGAGTTGGTTCTGTGGCATATCATCACTAGTTGGAAATCTGTACCAAACCTTCACTTCCTAATATGTTTTAATTTTTTTAGTTCAGCATAATATTATTATTAACATTTTGAGTTATGCTAATTTTAAATTACCATTTTTATAATCAAAGAATTCTTGGTTCTGTTACTAATACAGAACTCACAAAGATATGCTACATTCTTAGATATGAATTTCATATATTACAAGAGTTATTTTTTTCCTAGCAAAACATCTGCAATTTTATCTTATTTCATCTACTGGAAGCATGCCAGAATAGAATTTACTTCACAGAAATTTACTTTAGGTATAACTTCAATTCAGAAACTCAATGAATATCAAGTGTCAAATAAGTCCCTAGAGCTATGGTTAGGATGCAATGACAAAAACTAGGTGGTCTTGGACCTAAGGAGTTTATCTTTTTTTAAATTATTATTGAATAAGAAATTATCATAATAAAGATAACAGCTTGTATTTACATAACACTTTAAGGTTTGCACAGTACTTTACAAACATTATCTCATTTTATCCTTACTACAACCCTGGAAGGTAAGTGCCATCATTAAACTCATTTTACAGATGAGGAAACTGAGGCAAGTAGAAATTAAGTGACTTGCCCAGAGTTATATAGTGAATTAAGTACCTGAAGCAAGATTTGAATTCATGTCTCTCCAACTCCAGATAGTGCTATTCTCTCCACTAATGTATAAAGGAGTCCTATGTAAAGGAGTTCAGACAAATGTGCCAATGAAACTTAACCAATAACTTCCCCCTTTAAAAGATTATTTTTGTAAGATATTTTAATAATAAATTATAAAAGGATTTTCATTTTCTCTATGAGTTAAGTGGCATCTTCTTCCACAAAAATTGGAAATTTCAAAGTCCAAGTAATCCAATACATACACAAAATAAAAGAAACAAGAAAATGAATAGCATCTGGTTAGGCCTTCAGAGTATAATTGAAATAGTAGAAGTTGTAAAGACATTCCTAGCATCACTTCATTTTACTAACTCTTCAACCATAGAAACAGTTAGGACACATGTTATTACTATAGAACTTGAGTGTTATCTCCATTTGATTTTGAAGAGCCAGCCATAATTGCAGGCTGTAATTGTTAATGAACCCATTTTTTCCTCCTGGTTCCAAAGAGCATAATATACCTGAAAGCTATAGTCATGGAGAAAACTCTCCATTAGCAGCTCCTATTAGAGGGTAACTAGAGAGACATATTTTTCCACCCACTACACCACTGGAGTTCCAATTTAAAAGATCAAGAACTGGCTGCAAACTCAGTAAGACAAATACAATACACACAGTAACAGTTCATCCCTTCCCTTTGGCTTTCCAAAATAGAGTATGTCCATGAATGCCAAGAATATTAGGCTGCTCCATGCATCTGATCGCTGCGGGGGTTCACACTAATGTGACTGTCATATTATAATAGTATTTTCAATATGTAGTGGATTAAGGATTTATTAGAAAACTCAGCAGCATGTTATGATGTGTTGATAATATAAGATGGGTACAGCTTTGCCGAAGCATAAAAAGAATTATCATGAGAGAGAGGGATGTACCTCTCCACAAAAACAATGTACACATATTTTGACCTTAACTGTACTTATTTATAATATTTTTCATAGGTAAACAGAATATTGAACATGTTTAGCATGTGTCATCACACTTTCAACTAGTACAAACACAGTGGGAATGGTGTTTTCATAAATAAAAAGCTGCAGACCATACCATTATCCTCCTCTTTGACTCTAACTCCTCTCTGCATGACTCTGGTGGGAGTTGTGCTTCACAGTAGGCAACAGAACTGAATGCTGATGAAATCTGGTCCACCCCTGGGCAGTTATTTTGTGGGTGAAGTGTATAAACATGGAACAAAGTCTATGTTTTCTAGAAATTCACCTGGGTTTAATCTGATCTGCCAATTAGTCACTAATGTAATAACTGTATTCAGGGTTGCAAAGTAATTCAACTAAATAAAATCCACATTACAATAGCACCTAAATTTGATACTATTACTCATTCACTACTTAATAATGGGCCTAGTTCCCCCCTTTTAGGCATTTGAAGCAGTGTCTAAGAAAAATTATGCACCTCCCTGAGTGTGTAATTTACTGCCAGAAAGTGACCTGGGCACTTGAAAAGGATAGTCCATTATTCCAATAAAACTTTCTTACCAAAAAACCTTTTTAAGTAAATATGCATTCACTCTTCTGAAATTTCCTGTATAAAATTTATGACTTATGTAAAAATAGAAATGGAAATAAACCACAAAACAGCTTTGTGAGATGTGACTGGTGGCTGAAATATGTCAATAGAAAGGTATAACTTATTCAAAAGGAACAGATAAATAAAGTGGTGGTTGTATGATATTACACACACACACACACACACACACACACACACACGCATGCACATACTCAAGTGAGGAAATTCAAAAAACAGGGTTGAGAAGTATGATGGAAAATATTTGGGCAAAAATCAGTGGAGGGAGGATTACAGGTTGTATTGCTTTGGAAGAACACTGCAGACCACATGAATAGAAGGAAAAAATGCAGGACTTCTGCAATAGATTGCAAAAATGGCACAGAGACATGAACCAAGATCAGTTCATAAAAATTACTCATTTCTACTTTTAACAAGATAACTAGCTTATATAAGTGTTACAGATATAGTGTAACTATTTTATAGTTTAACATTTGACAAAATGTTTCATGATACCCGGTTAGACCCAGAGAGATTTACCTAGATGAAAGTAGTTAAGTGGATTCGGGAAATCCACAAGACACAAACAACAATGATAAATAGAACTATGTTAGTCTAGACAGTGGTAGCTCATGAATTCACTTGCTCCTATTCACTTCAACAAGTTTACCAGTAATCTGCATGAAAGAATACCTGGATATTTATCATCTTTTCTGATGATATGAAATTGGAAAAAGTAACCAACATGTTGGATGATGGATTCAAGATCCTAAAAGATCCTGGCACACTAGGATGATGGCCAAACATAGCAATATGTATTAACAGAGATAAACAACTTCATTGGGATTTTAAAACATATTGATCAATTTCACATATACAGTAATGGAAAAGCCTAATTACCAAAAAAAAAGTTTCTATAAAAGGGGCTTGACTTCCAGAGAGGAAAATACAAACTATATTACTAATGTCATTCTTCTATGGATTATTTCCATATTATTTCCATATTTCCCATTTATCTTGTATATAATCTACTTTAGAGTAGTTGTTTACATGTAATCTCCCCCATTAGACTATGAATTTCTGGAGAGCAAGGTCTTTCCTTTGCCTTCTTTGTATTCTCAGAGCTTAACAAAGTGCTTGGCACTTGCTATGCATATACAAGGCAATAAATAAATATGTGTTGACCACCTGAAAAGGCAGTCAAAAAAGTTTATTTAATCTTGAGCTGCAATAATAGAAATACAAAATGCAGAATTAAGAAAGCCATAGTCTCACTGTTCTCAGATCTCATCAGACTGAGATATCTTTGGGATATTTCTAGATATATCTGGTATATTTTGCTCAAGGGATATGTGACACATTCTAATGCATTTCAATTTTTAGAAAATGTGAAATAAGCTCCTATTTTTGTATAAGTGTTCATTGTAAGGACACAAAGACTTTTTGACTTTGTATAGAAAATTAGGGAATTATTAGAATAGGGAAATATTCTCTACCCTTAAAAGAATGAATGGCTCACACTTTTTTGGAAGAAAATAAAATATGCAAAGACAAATCAGAAAAAAAGGTATATAGAATAATAAAAAAACAATTCCAGGTGGATAGAGATGAGACATTAATGACAAAAAAGATTAGGAAAAGTTTTATCCATGAGGACACACAAGTTGAGCTTTGAAGAAAAGCAGGAGATACAAAAGAAGGAAAACATTTCAGGCCGTAGAATATAAGCTTTGCTAAAATACAATCATAGGAAATAGAATTTTATGCACAGAGAACAGCAAGTAAGCAACAGGGTAAGGAAAATTTGAATGACAGATTCAAGAAAAGACAGATTGGAAAGGACAGATTGGAACCAGATTGTGAAATACTTTTAAAGCCAAAGTTTTATTTTATTCTAGAGGCAATAAGAAATCACTAAAGGTTTTTTTGAGGAGCAAAGTGACATAGACTTGTGGCTTAGGAAAATCAATTTGATACTGTGTAGGTAATGGATTAGAAAGGTTTGGAAAGACATGAGGCAGGAAGACAAATTATAGAGTTGTTGCAAGAGTCCAGATAAAAATTGGTAAGGCCCAAAACAGAAATATATGTATATGAGTGGAGAAAAGAAAATAAAGATGAGAGATGTAGAAACAAAACCATTAGGATTTATAAGTTGATTAGATATAAGAAGATGAAGGAGAAGGGAAAATTTGAAACTCCTGATTTTCACACAGGTGGTAGCAGAAGAAAGGGTATTGACTATGACAGAAACAGGGGAGTTAGGGACATGATTAGTCAGGGATAGAGAAAACAAGTGAACTCTACTTTCTACATTCTGAGTTATACCCAAGTGGAGATTCCAATGGCAGTTGGAGCCTAATGCTCAGCATAGATAGTAGGACTAGTTATATAGATCTGGGAGCCTTCTACATAGAGAGGATCATTGAACCTATGAAACAGAAAAATATCATGAGACTTCTGAGAGAGAAAGGAGACTTAGGTCAGAGACCTAGGAGACACATTGATGCTCCTGGAGAGCATCTAGAAGAAAGCAAATAGTACAAAAAAGGAACCAAAAATATTCCACATGAATACTTGTTGTGAATATGCAAACTGAAGAAGCAAAATATAGAGAATGCTAAAGGTTCAATGAAATATTAATAGACAAAATTAATTGTATCAATGAAGAAGCAGAATATAAAAAATAAAATAAAATACAGTTTTCCTGAATTTTTCTAACAAAACTTCACAGGAATAGGTAGAGAAATTCCATTCAAAATAATGAAATACAATATCTGTAAGTTTCCCTAACAAGATATGTCAGGAATTATAAGAACACAGCCAAGAAACTTAACATATAACTGTAGATATTAAATAAATAAATAAATAAAATAAAATGAGTCCCAAATAGATACAAGTGTAAAGCACTTGGCAAATCTCACAATACTATATAAGTGCTGGTTATTAATATTATTGAATGTGTTTATGAATTACAAAGCACAGGAGAAATTTAGGTATGTAGTTTCTTATTGCTTATCATTATATCTTTTGCTACTGTTTCTGGGCTATGTAGGAAGAGCCAGTTTGGTGTAGTAGAGAACCAGGCAAACTTCAGTCACATCCCACTTCAGACTTCTAGTCCTTATGGAACCCTGAAAAAATCATTTAACTTCTTAGCACTTTAGGCAAAGATGATGAGTGGCAGAAAATGTGAGCCATATTGAAGGAAAATTTTTTAGGAGTTTCCCATGACAGTGAAATTATAGGCCCAGTTCTAATTACTAATACTGTAATGCAGTGAAACTGAGGCAAGCAGAGACTTGCTTTTAATCTTTAAAGAGGAGTTTAAACTTGTTGACTGCATGGGATTTTTGTCCAAAGCATTCAGTGCAGATCAATTGAGGCAGGGAACTTATATAGGATTTTAGCTAACCAGGACTTGCCAACAGAATATAATGTGAGTGTACAATCTTATTGGAAAAACAAAAGTAAATAAGATAAGGGGGGAGCAAGATCACTGGGAGGATGGACAAGTCATAATTCCAAGAAAGGATCATAACTTAATCCTGACAGGATAATGGTCGAGATAAGAAGGTCTAGGATATGAGACAATGAGGTGAGGGCCAACACTCAAAAGCAGGGGGAATTATCCTAGCAAGGATTGAGATAAAGCATCTGAAATATGACTCAGTAGTATGTAAAGATTGTTGGAGTTGCAAAGTTTTTCCTGGGCTCTTTTTTTAAACTCAGTGTCTAGTCCTAATGGCAAGGAAGGGAGGGTGACTGATTTTTTTTTTTATCCAGTGCTCAATATTACTATCTCTTATCTTTAAATGTATTCCTTTTTAAAACAAATGTTAAATCTGTTTAAGGGGAACCATCAAAATGACTAGCAGTCTTCTTAAAAGAATGATACCGAGATGTGAAACAACTCAGTTCAAATTATTTAAGTTGAACCTTCCCCTCCCTCTCAGCAACAAACCCATTCTCTAAAAATCAAGGTGGTGTCTTGGAATCTCCATCATCGCTCCATTTTTGCAGTGGTCTCAGAGATTGGGATGGTCCTTCTATTTTGCAATATCATTACCTCAGTACCCTTGATTTTAGCCCTCATCTTCTCCAAGAGCTTTCTCCTTCAATCATACTCTTTCTATTTATATTTAATCTTTCTCTATCTGTTGATCCATTCCTACTACTCTGAAATATACATTGCTCTCCCCACTCTTAAGAAAATTTCAGTTAATCTAACTATTCCTATAAATTGTAAGTCTATCTTATTCCTCATTTTCATTGCCAAACTCCTAGAGGAAAAAAAAACTATCTTTACTTATTACATCCATTTCTTTATCACTCAACTATGTCTCAGCTCTTTACTATCTGACTTCCTATTCTGCCATTCAACTGAACTAGCTTGCCCAAAGATTACCAAAATATTATTAACTAATAAATCTAGGGGTCTTCTCTTAATTGTCATTCTTCTTGACTCCTTAGTGGCTTTTGACATCAATGACCATGTCTTCCTTGTAGACACTTTCTCTCCTATTTAATTTTTTGTAATCTTGGGCTCTCCTTGTTTTCTTCTTATCTCTTTCTACCCTTCCTTTTAGAACCTCTTTGCTAAATCACAATCCATGCCCCTCTTTTTTGCATAAATGTTCCTACAAGTTTTCTCCTGAGTCTTTTTTCTCTTCATTATACTCTCTCTTAGTTAGATCACCTCCCCCAATATTCAAAGACCATCGCTATGCATATGATTCCTAAATATATAATATATAGTCAAAGTTCATCTTTTGTAAGCTGCAATTGCACGTAACTAATTGCCTTAACATTTAACATGTTAAAATGAAACTCACAATCTTATCCAAAGATCCTAACTTTTGGGATAAGAATTCATTATTTGACAAAAACTGCTGGGATAACTGGAAATTAGTGTGGCAGAAATTAGCCATGGACCCACACTGAACACTATATACCAAGATTAGATCAAAATGGGTCCATGATTTAGGCATAAAGAATGAGATTATAAATAAATTGGAGGAACATAGGATAGTTTATCTCTCAGACTTGTGAAGGAGGAAGAAATTTATGACCAAAGATGAACTAAAAACCATTATTGATCACAAAATAGAAAAGTTTGATTACATCAAATTAAAAGGCCTTTGTACAAACAAAACTAATACAAGCAACATTAGAAGGGAAACAACAAACTGGGAAAACATCTTCACAGTTAAAGGTTCTGATAAAGGCCTCATTTCCAAAATATATAGAGAATTGACTCTAATTTATAAGAAATCAAGCCATTCTCCAATTGATAAACGGTCAAAGGATATAAAGACAATTTTCAGATGATGAAATTGAAACAATTTCCACTCCTATGAAAGAGTGTTCCAAATCACTATTGATCAGAGAAATGCAAATTAAGGCAACTCTGAGATACCACTACACACCTGTCAGATTGGCTAAGATGACAGGAAAAATTAATGATGAATGTTGGAGGGGATGCGGGGAAAACTGGGACACTGATGCATTGTTGGTGGAGTTGTGAACGAATCCAACCATTCTGGGAGAGCAATCTGGAATTATGCCCCAAAAGTCATCAAATTGTGCATACCCTTTGATGCAGCAGTGCTACTACTGGGCTTATACCCCAAAATGATATTAAAGAAGGGAAAGGGACCTGTATGTGCCAAAATGTTTGTGGCAGCCCTGTTTGTAGTGGCTAGAAACTGGAAACTGAATGGATGCCCATCAATTGGAGAATGGTTGGGTAAATTGTGGTATATGAATGTTATGGAATATTATTGTTCTGTAAGAAATGACCAGCAGGATGAATACAGAGAGGCTTGGAAAGACTTACATGAACTGATGCTAAGTGAAATGAGCAGAACCAGGAGATCATTATATACTTCAACAACGATACTGTAGGGTGATGTATTCTGATGGAAGTGGATTTCTTTGACAAAGAGAAAATGTAACTCAGTTTCAATTGATCAATGATGGACAGAAGCAGCTACACCCAAAGAAAGAACATTGGGAAATGAATGTAAACTGTTGGCATTTTTGTTTTTCTTCCCAGGTTATTTCTACCTTCTGAATCCAATTCTCCCTGTGCAACAAGAGAATTGTTCGGTTCTGCACACATATATTGTATCTAAGATATACCGTGACCTGTTTAACATGTATAGGGCTGCTTGCCATCTAGGGGAGGGGGTAGAGGGAGGGAGGGGAAAAATCAGAATAGAAGTGAGTGCAAGGGATAATGTAAAAAAATTACCCTGGCATGGGTTGTGTCAATAAAAAGTTATTAATAAAAAAAAAAAGAAAGAAACTCACAATCTTTCTCCACCACACCCATCCCTATTCAAAACTTTCTTATTCTGTCAAAGGCACCATGAAGTTCCAGGCACTCAGATTCCCAGCCTTGGATTCATGCAATTAGTTCTTCTCTTCCATGCCTGAAATACCCCTCATCTCACTTTTACTTACAAGAAGTCCTGATTTCCTTCAAAGCACTACTCAGATACCACATCCAGAGGTGGATTTTCCTAATTACTGTTATTAGTACTCCACAAAGAAATACTTAGTGTTTATTCTGTAAATATACTTATCCATATTCATATTACTTTCTCCTAGTAGAGTGACTGCTTCTTAGGGAGAGGGATTTTTCATATGTTATTTTTATGTTTAAAGCACTTAGCACAGTAACTGGCAATTCTAGGCATTTAACAAGTTCTTCTTGAACTGAATTGAACAAGAAAGTTAATAATTTCTGTACTCTGTTCTGAGCAAGCCACATCTGGAATATTGTGTGTATTATAGGCATTACATTTTAGAGAAAATATTGACAAGCCAGATTATACCGTGAAAAGAGCAAACAGGATTTTAAAAGTCTGGTGGAGGCATTAAAATCTATGCCATGTGAGAATATGTTGGAAAAATTTAAAGAAGAAAAGCCTTAGCTTGGAGCAGAGAAAACATAAGAAAAAACATAATTAATGAATCCAAGAATTTAGAAGAATGTAATATGTAGGACATCTGAAGGAAAAAAATGTCCTGCTAGATCCAATGGACAGTAACTCAAATAATGAATGAAAGTTAATGTTTATGTAGATTTTGACTCAAAATGAGAAAGAAATCCCTAAGAATAATATATATTCAAAAATTAATTATGCCATAAGGGTCCCCCTCCATTTCAGAGAGGTCTTTGAGAGAAAACTAGATGACTACTTCACAGGAAATTTATGGAGGGAATTACTAACAGGCATAGGTAGTAACAGAAAGTTTCAATTCCCTTTCAATTCTAAATTGCTGATTGTGGCTTAATTGCATAAATATACATAAATAACACACTTTGAATTGCCCTTTCTGTTAATTTTGCCTATTACTAAGGTCAGTTGAAGGCTTGAAGATCTCCATACAAGAGATCTTGTATGTGGAAAGGGAAAACTCATTTAGCCTGATCTAAAGTGATTCTAGAGTCCCATAAGCTAAAATATCCCCACTGAGTTCTGAAAGAAGTTTTAGATTCTTTTCTTGAAAGTAAGTTTTGAAAGGGAAAACACTTGAGAACATTTTGGTCCCTGAATAGTAAAGGGAAAATATAGTCAAGGAGAGAAAAGAATACAAATGGAAAGCTGAGGGGAGAAGATGGAATCCCCCTAAAAATTTTTGCCTATTTCACAGTTTTTCTTAAAGCTACCATTGACAGATTATCTCTGAAATATGGTAGCTTTCCACAAACATCAGGTTTTGCCAAACAGAAATCAATTTACATGTATCTATTGAGCCCATATTGCCCAGCACATTAAAAAAAAAAATCTTGTATGCTAAGAAGTAGTTTAGAATCTTGAAATAAATGCAAATTAAACAAAGAGAAATGTATAAATAAAACTTGTTGAAGTAGTACAAAATGGAGCAATATTTATTTTGGGATAAATGGAATAAACTGAGTGATGATCTCTCATAGGAATATGGCTTTCACCTATCCCCTAATTGTGATTTGAGACTTTGCAACAGCAACAAGTTGAGCTATAGCTAAAAAGCTACAGTTATTCGATTATCTTGGATGAACAGTTCCCCTCCAGTTCCCCCCACCATTTAATTAGCATTTGAGTACTTAATGAATAAAGAGTTTGCTATTCATTAGTATTCTTTTGTTTCTGGAATAGATTTCCATATTTTGTGTAAACCTGGACTCTCCCAGATAATGGGAGAAAAGGTGAAAGGGGGGTGGTAATTTGAGACTTCTGCATTAGGGTTTATATAATTTTGAGTTTGGAGGTTTGCAGTTTCCACTTCTCTACTGATACCTGGTCTGTTGGGAATTACCCTTTCTCTCATGAGGTGCAAGAATTGAGGGTCATTGTGGCAGTTCTTTGGGAAAGAATTCGCAAACCCGAAGTCTGTGGCAAAAAGGAATTTATTTACACTAAGAAGACAGCTTTCTTAGTGATCAAAGAATCTTGGCAGGATAGTTTTGCAAAGATGGATTTGCACTGAGAAGAAAATATCTTCATCAATAAGTTAAGTCCAGAGGGGTAAACAGCTCCTGATTAGGAATTAGCAAAGGGGTTAAGAAAATAGTATGCTAGGAAGCAACTTTCTTAGCAGGCAAAACTTCTGATTAGGAATTTGGCAAAGGTGAGTTAACACTGAGAAGAAAATATCTTCATCAGTGGGCAAAATCCTGTTAGGACTTCTGCAAAGATTGAGGCTTCATAGTTGTCTTTTATTAGCCTTCTGAGGTCTTATTGGTGTTTTCCCAGGGCCCCAAGCTGAAAGCAGTTCAATGGACTGATCTCCAATTCAGTAATGGGTGGTAATTATGCCCCTGGCCAAGATCTCCAATTGAATGAGACCACTTAATATGGAAAGGATATTGTCAGGGAAAAGTGTTTGAGGCTCAGGAACACCCTCCCCCCAAAAAGAGAACACAGTTTCAGGGCCTCCACAAAGGTTAAAGGGGACACAATTTACATCATTTCCCCCCAAAAAGATCTCAGTTTACATCAATTGTAATAAATCCTTTTTTTGCTTTTTACCTTGAGAGTCTCTGATTTTAACTTGGATTGAGACCATATCTGGGACACATGGATTTACCATAGAAGTATAGAGTTGGAAAGAAGTTTAGAGATAATTTAATCCAGTGCTTTCTTTTACTGATGAGGAAATTAAAACTCAAATAAGATAAAAAATATGCCCAAGTCACAGAAAAAATGTTGTAGTAAAACTAGAAATAAAACCCAGGTTTCTTAACTTTCAGTCCAATATGCTTTCCTTTATACCACAGCATCTACTGCTTACATTAAAAAAGATTATTACAAGTGAATGTGAGTAGGAAATAAGATTATTTATTATTCTTAAATTTAATTAAGTTACATATATATCTGAATAACAGAAAATACATAAAATATTCTTATTTTCCATATCTAGAATTTATTAGACCTTATTTAAGACTTGAGAGTTAACTTTAGACAAAATTTATTTTGAGATAACACTTCTAGTATACACAGACTATATGAAGACTTAGAATGAATTGAAAAATTTTCTTATTAATCATGATTTTATTTGTGGAACTCAGATGCCATCTATTGTTGAAAAGAGTGAATGCACTTTCATGCCTTTGCCACTGAGCACCTTGAAAGCTGTTTTAAAGATCAAGAAGACAATAAGTAATATTATTTTCCAGTTCAAAGATTTGAAACTTTAAGAGAATTTTAAGAGAGAAATACCTGGTAGGTTTGTTTTGGGATACAAAATTTTAAATCTTTTTCAAACTCCTGATCTCAATGATTCTAGAAGCAAGGAAAAACATTTTTAAATGAAAAATTAAAAGTTCTAGATGACATACTTTAATTTCTTGATGCAAGAAGTACATTCTATCATGTGCTAGTCTCTTTGTGCTCTCTCAGGCTTTATGTACTTCTGACAGATTTCTATTTGCTGACTGGTTACTTCCATTCTGACTATGGTATTATTATTCATCTTGCAATATAACTTATCTAATGTGATGTTTCAGAATCTATTTCTGATTCTTTGGCTTGAGTTTCCATTAATTAGCATTGAATTCTTACAATTTTAATCTTGACCCTCAAGATAACATCCTTCTCCATTCTCCTTTCCACTATTTCCATCACTCTTATGAATTCTATTCTTCCTTTCCATAACTTTTTAGTGGTACCATTAACTTCTTTCTGAATTAGCAATTCTTACCCCTACTACCACCACCACCACAAAAGTAACCACTAAAGTGTTTCCTCCACTAGAAAGGATTGGAGATTAAGTTGTTGCAATACAATCCTGGCTCCTTTTGAAGATATAGGATATTGTTATGTAGAATAAGGCTATTAAACTCTCCAGGTAAATTAGTTTAAGAGAAAGCAATTTTAATAAAATTCAGTTGTATTCAAATAACCTCCAATCAACATTTTGCTAACATAAAAATGTATGTAGAAAGGACCAAATGAACTTTGAAATATCTGTGAAATTTAAAATATCAAGAGAGAGAAATCAAGGCAATAGCTGTGAAATAATCTGAAGTCTTTACAGGAACATGCAGTGGTTTTATTGCTGGCAAGAAGTTGCAAAGGTAATCAACTCATTCAGTCTGCAATCCCCAGGTTAGTGATTTGCATGGGGGGGAAAGTATAGAATTATGAGTATAAGAGTAGTAGGGATGGGAGTATTTGGAATATCCTCACTACAGATTCCCAGCTTCTTTACAGTTTTGCTAAGTGATATTCTTGGAATTGACATCCTGGGATTAAGAATTAAGACGAATTTTCTGATGGTAAATAACCTAAGGACAATTCTGAGGCACTCCAAATGAATGTCAGCAGGAAAATCAGTTCAAAAGGACATACATAAATGCCTAAGGGCTGTTCTTGCTAACTGGAGGATGAGATGTGGTTGGCTGAAGTATACATTGCAAAAAATAAAAAAAGCAAAATGGCCTACGGCCATTTTCTGAATTGAAATCTTAGTAGCTGCCACAATAGCTCAGCAAAGAAGCCATTGCTGCTAAAACCAGTAGACAGCAATGGAAAGAAAGCAATTCAGTAAAGTTGTTACCAAGTACAAACAATCCCTTAGCATGGATACTTACAGAAATGCCCAGCAAAAAGTAGAAGTGCCCAACAGAGTGTAGATATGAGCAGAAAGAAAAAAACACTATGACGTCTTGTGATGGTGGAGGACGTTGATTCTTCTGCAATGAAGAGACATGAGATGCTCTAATTGAATACATTCCTAAGACACACATGTTCCCTTTATGTATGTTTCTTCATGCATGTTCACTATTCATGTGACCCTCTATATTTGTTTCCTGGTCACATGTGTTTCAAATAGATTGTTCCTGAATGTATGTTCCCTGTTGTGTTTCTTGATGTTCCTATTTGTGTTCCCTAAATGTGTCCTGTTGCCAACTAATGGCATGGTACATATAAAAATATAATTTTGTATATATGGTGTCTCAAAAATCTTAGTGCAGTTTTAAGTTATCTTAAGCCAAAACTTTAGCAAGATTTGGGGGATGCTCTGTATATGGGGACAAATATTCCTTTCTGATGTGGTATAGGGAGACCAAATAATGTGATCTAGGAGAACAATTTCTGATCACCAAATGATGAGATTGTTGTAGGCACCAAATATTGGGATTTCGTCATGTGAAGAATTCACAATGGCCATTCTCTTTAACAAAATATGTTTATTGAGGAAAACAAGTTACAGAAAAAATGAAGATGAAACCAGTAGAGATAAATATGAGATAAATATGAGTTGGGAGAGCATACAGCTAGCAAACAAAGAGGTTTCAATAATTAATGATGGAAAAGACAAGTTCCCTAGTACAATTCACAATTTACCAGGAAAAAGAAAATACCATCCAAGAGATTAGAGTATGTCCTTACCTGTAGACTAAATAACAAAAGATATTTATCACCTTAAAATAACTAGTTAGCTATAAGGAGAAAAACACCATAAGACATGGTGGAGGGTTAATAAGAAAGACACCACATGGCATGAGGGAGGATGAGAAGAAAAACACTTTGGTGGACCATATCCCCAAGAGGGATTCAGCAAAGATGGCATAAATCATGGACAGATTTATATGGGAAATTTAACTTCAAAGGTTTGACAAAATTAGAATTATTGACCAGACATAGCAAAAGGAGGCTAGACCTCTATAAAAGGTGGGACCAGGCTGCTAGCTGATTCCTTATCAGTGCCTTTCCCTGGCTGTCCCAAGAAGCAATCCCATCAATACTCCAGTTACTCTCTGCTAACCAGTTACTGAGGACCTCATCACTTTCCACTTTTTTTATATTAAATGTCTTTTTCTTTGAATTGTATTCTTTAATAAAAGATACTGGTTGAAAGTTGTGAAGTAGGGTTCTGAATGAATGCTGACCTACTAAGTTCCTTGAACCTGAGATATCATCAAAGCCCCATATCTGATGGGGATCCCAGAGTTATGTGAATATTGTAGTATTCTTGTTTTACCAATATTTGAAATAAAACGATTCCTATTTTAAAAGCAAATAGTTTTTCTCTTAAAAAAATTAAATTGAGTCTTGTCCTATTTTAAGAAGATAATGACTACAAATCAAATAAATTAATCCCCACTCCAATCTGGCTTCTACAAAGCTATCAAACTGATCTTCCCAAAATATAGATCTGACCACGTCACCTCCTTATTTAATATGACTTCTAGGGTCAAAAATAAAATACTTTATTTGGCTTTTAAGGTCCTTCATAATCTAGCCCTTTTCTACTTTTGCGGTCTTCATATTACTGACCTATATGTTGTTGTTTTTGTCCTTCATTATCAAAAAGGACCATGACATCAGTGAGATGATGCTATGACATGCAAGTGAACTGGATTTAAGTGAGCAATCTAGGTCCAGTGGCATAGATCCTGGATGCAAGGGGAGACCTTGGCCTTTTTAAGCAAAGGTGTTTCAATAAGTCACAGTTTGACTAAGGCCACACCAACTTAGGGATAAAGGCTTGGTATAAATTGAGGTAAATAATGGCCTCTTTCATCTAGTCAGAAAAAAAAATCTAAATAAATATAACTGGGAGAGGAAGACCCTCAAGGTTTCTAACCAAAATAAAAATGACTGCTATTTGCATTCACTCTGAGTCAATCAGGACCCAAATAAGGTCCACTTAAGGCTTGACCTAGGACCTATTGTTGGCCAATCCACGCTAGTCCTTAAGAAAAAAATCTAAGTCAATAAACTCCAAGATATCTTGGGAGGGTTCAGAGATCCAAAAGGAAAAAATGTTTTTAGGAGCATCTGTAGATAAAGGTATGATACCCTACGTGGACAGAGGGAGGGAAGGAAGGAAAGGAATAAAAAGAGGAAAGAGGAGGAGGGGAGGTGAAAAGGGAGGGAAGGGAGTAAGGAAAGCAAGGGAAGGAATGATAGGAAGAAAGAAGAGAGGGAAGGAGAGAGGAAGAGAGGGAGAGAAGAGGAAGGAAGGAAGAGAGGGAAAAAGGCATGTGGGATAGTAGAGAAGGCAAAAGAAAACAGAGACTCTCAGAATAAGAAAAGCAAAAAGGAGGTTATTATGATCTCCAGACAAAGAGCAACTCCCATGTGATAAGGTGTTAGTAAAGAAGTGCAAAGCACAAACTGCAAAACACATTAAATAGAACAGAAGTATCTCTCCCTCCCCCTTTGACCTTTTTTCCCATTGTCTGGGGCAGTCCAGGCTTGTACACTAAATATGGAAATCTATTCCAGAAACAAAAGAATAAATTGTCTTTAAAAGAAGTACTTAAATGCTAATTAAGCAGTGTTGGGAAACTGGAGGAGAATGTTCATTCAAACAATGGAACACCTGCAGCTTTTTAGCTATAACTTAACTTATTATTGCAAAGCCTCAAGTCACAATTACGGATTTGTCTTTTTTTTTTTTCCTACTAGAATACTGCTTCTCTAGTCTGAGTGGCTTAATCTGTTAACAAATCCACTGTCTTGTGGTCTGAGTCTAATAAACTTATTCAGCATACAAACTGGAGTTCTGTACCCCCACCTCCCATCTAGGGGCCATCTAAAACCCCAACCATTTGTGTCCCCAGTAATTACAATGGGTAATAAAAATGTCTATCACGAAAGTCAGCAATAAGAAAAATACTAAAAGAAACAGATATATACATTCAGCAACAAGTAGATGACTAGGCCAAATGCTCACTTACTTATTAGAATATAATGGCCACACATTTTAAGATAGGAAACTGCAAGATCTTACATACTTGAATTGTGCTCATAACTTTTAATGAATACTTGCTCTTAATATAGAAATTTGCTATAAGAGGAAAAAGCAGGGACATGAGTATAATCAAAAAGTAGTCCTTTAGGCCTTAGCCTGAGAGCATATACATGACAGAATAAAGCATCCTTAGCTCAGTTTAACAATTCCATCTTCTAGCCAGATGAAGGAATAATCAGGTTAAGTTCTTATTCACAGAAACACTACTGGAAAACTGAATGAGAAAGATCTCACCTTAAGTGGAGGCCAAAGTTGTCCTCCCAACTCTTGCCCAGATACTAATCTCCATCTGTAACAATTCATGATCACAGTCTTCTGAATAGCTTTCATATGGTAGATTACTTGCTTGATAATACATCAGACAGTCATATCTGAATTCAAAACTCCATATAATATCAGCTATAGTCCCAAGTGATTTTATCTTAAAGAGCAAGTCTCATTAATCAAAGGATCAGATGAATTTAGCTCTTAAGGATCACATATCCTATCAGTATTGACTATACTTACATTCATAACAGTAAAAGATTCTTCCTAGAAAGTTCAGTTTATCTTCATATCTAAGTAGATGGGTTTTAAATTCAATATCATACAAATCTTTTTACTTTAAGATGCTCAATAACCATCTATATCAAAACATGTTCAGGTATTAATAATATTCAAAGAGATAAAGAGACCACTGTTCTCAGAATCTTCCTAAGCAATGGGAATAGCTTTAAAATGACAGCATAACCAATTGAAACTAATATATAATATCTTGATTTCACATTAAAGAACCATATCAGAATTAACATTAATAATTTCTTCATCCTAAAAAATGTTAATTTAACATCCTCCAATTGAGGAGTCCCAATAAACTTTCCTGGAAATATAAATAACAGGTACAACACCAATATTGTTAAAATTCCTCTAAGCACAATTAATTTCCCCTTTCACCAAAACATTCCTAATTGCAGAGTCAATTTTAGAGCTTAGAAATTGTGCTTAAAAAAAAAAAAGAAATTGTGCTTAACACTTCATTCTTGAGGTTCATTCACATATGCTTTAAGTCTGGTGTTCTCAAACTCCAGACCGCTGTCTCAGTCATCTATAATATCTGGTAAAGCCCTTCCCACTCTGCTTCTTCAAGGATTTAGTAAGTGCACATTCTTCCACCAATTGCAAACTATAAAGGTGTTTTCTGGATTAACAATCCTTGTTTTTTACATGCTAAAAATGGATGAGGACATTGCCAGTATATAATTCCTTAAAAATTTGTCCTTTGTTTCAAAAGAGGGTCTTTCTTTTTCTTCTCCCAAATAAAATAAACCAATCTCATATGGAGAAAGTTCCAGGTTGCTTCTGGGAACAGTTCTAATCTTTAACAAAGCAACAGGCAAACATTTAGTCCAAGGCAATTTAGTCTCTAATATGAATTTAGTAATCAATTTCTTAAGAATCTGATCCATTCTTTCCACTTTCCCTGATGAGGGCAGATACCCAGGTATATGGAATTGCCACTCAATTTGCAATCCCTCCCCATTATTTATTATAAAACCTTAGAGTAAAATATGTTCCTTTATCAGAATCATTGGTCTCTATCAACCCATACTTAGGTAGAATCTTTTCCAGTGTTACCACTAACCACTCTTAAAGCAGCAGAGCCCAGGAGAAAGCTTCCACCCATTCCTATTATATCTCAGTTTCCCCACTGTTGTTATTTCATTAAAACCCAATCTGAATATTTTTGGAGTCCATCTCCCTCCCTCCAGAGTGACACTTCAATACCTTCTTATTTATCTTTGACATATTACATACTTTTCAGATACAATTTGTTCTACAGTTACACATATCATTATAAGCCAGATTTTCTTGATTTCAATTCTTTGTTAAAGGGAGAAAGTAAGACAAACCAGCCTTAAGAGTAATATTCAAAATAGCTTTGGACCAAATTTCACAAAATTTATATAACATATCCAACTAATTAGGAGATACAAACATGTGACCTTTTTAGATGAGTTACCAGGGAACCAAAATGCTTAACTTAAAATCAAATCAAATACAGATTTAAACTTCTAGTAGCAATACTTCAATATTAGTGTACACATATTTTTAAAAATCTTATACCAAAATAAACAACAATTTTAGCTAGTACTTGTTAATAGTAATTATCTCAAACATGAGAATTTCAATTTAAACACACATAGCCCCAAAATTTAAGGTGGCAGAAAATTGCCTTTTCAAATCCATCTACAGGGGCTTTAAGAAATTGGAAGACTTTAGTATCTGGAAGAGAAGGTCAAAGAAATTTGAACCCAGATGTCCGGCTGCAGGTCTACGGCCCAGTGACTAGCCCACCCTCTGTCCAGTGACTAACCTACCTTCCATGCCAGAAATGGAGGGGCATATCAAAGATATTGGGGTACCAGTGCAAACCCCAGAAGAATTCAAGCCAGCCAGAGACACTAGCCTAAGAGGCTTGGAAAATCCCAGAGAAGGCAGTTTTGGTTTTTCTGTTAGATAAGTTCTGGCCCTCAGAAGGCTTTTGTGTAAATGAGGCTCTACTCACAGGTTGTTGTTTGTCCTTCATTTTCAAAGAGTGAAGTGCCCACATCCCAAGAGAAAATACAAGACATACAAAATAATGAAAATTTAAGAGCATTTATTGCTAGCTTGCAACTGAACCCCACCAGAACAGGGGAGTCAGTATCAAGGAATTTCAGACACATATTTGTAGAAAGAGACATAAAAGTTCCCTAATACATTCGTCATACTAAAGGAATTTCATCCTAGACAGGAGGCAAAGGTTATCACACTAATGGTGCCATTCCCAGACAGGCAATAAGACAGTATTTTTTTGTTTGTTTGTTTATCAAGTTGTCAAGGTCTTCAGTCTTTTAGGACAGCACATCTAGGAGTGTAAAAATACTATCTGCACTAGGGTGTGAACAGCTAGTAACAAACTTCTAACTACAAAGTTTCAAGATTATGTTTCTCATGGTCCAGAGGTATGTCCTTCCATTTCAAGAGGATCATGAGTTCAGGGAGATGATGGCATGACATGCAAATGAATTGAATTTAAGTGAGAGAGGGCTCTGGGTCCTGTACATAATGCTCTCTGATCCAGTGTCACTGGAGTCCTTGCTCTTTTTCAGTCAGTTCTAAGCAATTTCACTGGAAATCTCTCCCTTTTCATCTTCACCTCTTGGCTTCCTCTAACTTTTTTCAAGTCCCAGATTAAAAAAAAAAAAAAATCCCATCAAAAGCCTTTCCTGGTCCTCCCTAATACTATTGCCTTTCTCTTTGAAATTATTACAAATTTCTCCTGTTTTAGCTTCTATTTTCAACATAGTTTTCTTGATGCCTCTTCCATTAGACTATAAATTCCTTAAGAGTAAAGGTTGTATATTTTCCTTTATTTATATTTGCAAATGCAAATCCCTTCCCTGATGCCCCATTGACTGAGTATACAACCTGCCTTGAATGTATAATCACCCCAAGAGTGTGAATCTCCATTCCTGATTACATAATTATGCCTCCCTTGGCAGTTCACTTTATTTGCACATAATTCACTTCTTCCCCTGAATCCGTTTTGGCTGAGCACTATCCTATTTGAAGAGTGTAACTGCCCCATATAAATCAAAGTCTCCTCTTCCTATTAGTCATTACATCTGCCTTCTCCCCCACATGTGTAAGTGGAACTCCACCTCTAATTATATCTCAGCAGTTTCTTATTCTAAATATCCACCTCATTTTTATTTTAAATCTTTACCCTTGTTTTTATTCTAAATCTCCATCTTTAATTGCATTCTCTTTTTGTTTTTAAATCTAAATCCCCCATCCCCATTACATTCTCCTTTTATTATCCTTTATTATTATTTCCTTGTTCCACATCCTAGTCTCCATTTTTGGGGTTTCAATTTTATTTTTCTAACTTAAGTTTCAATTCTCTGTATTTTTCCAATCCAATTTTCATAATTGTGGAAACTAAGCCTCCATACAATTCTTACATTTACTTACCTCAGAGCCTGTTTCCTCATTTGTAAAATGAAAATAATAATGGAACTTATCTCACCAAGTTATTGATCAAACAAAGCAGTACTTCTAAAGAACTTTTGTCGTTTTGTTGTTTTTCATTCATGTCCAACTTCTCATTACCCTTTTTGGGATTTTCTTGGCAGAAATAATGGAGAAATAATGTTCCATTTTCTTTTCCAACCCATTTTACAGATGAGGAAAGTTAGGCAAACAAGGTCAAATGACTTTTCCAGAGTCTTTCCCAACTGACACAAGTTGAATGCAAAAGACTGGTTCACCTCGAGCACTCTATCCACTGTCACCTAACTGCTCCTTTACAAATCATCAAATAGTGCTACATACATGTAATCTGTTATCTATAGTTCTGCTGTATTAAAATTTTATTTCAAAAAACCTTTTTTTTGGTTTGGGCTTGTCATTTAATAATTGTAGATTACTACATGTGTAGAAACCCCTAATCTTTATACAGATGGGTAATTTTTCTATAATTGTGGTCTTGGAGAATTACCCAGGAGAGAGAGAAATTAAGTTACTAATAGGCCCAATTAGTGCTAGAACTTGAAACTGTGCCTTCCAACTCCAAAACTGAGCCTCTTTTACATTATATTCTACTATATTATTGCAGTATATTATATCTACCTCCAACAGAATATTGATTAAATGCATCTTCATTTCATTGGTAAACTCTCTGTCTTTTAAAGCAGTTCCAAAAGAGGCTGTCAAGAAATATTCTGAGCAAAAGCAGCATGATGAAAATAAATAAATTATGTAATGGAATGATCCCTTTCAAAGGTAAATATAAAAAGAATAGCACATTTATTTCTAATACAAATATACAAGTCTGATAAATATTAATCTTCAAATAACCATTTTGTTAAACAATTAGCTTATTTACAATTACATTCTGAGATTAGAGATTAGATTCAAGGAAAGTGATGAAAGAACATGAAAATTAAGTTTATTTATTTTCTTAAATCTTTCATAATGAGTGTAAACTTTAAAACTCAGAATTACATAAGAATCTGTAGAATAAAAGATGTTTTATTTTCATGGTTTGTTCTTCATGATCCCCAAAGAGATGGACTTTTTTTTAATGTAATGAGGAAACAAATATATTATTTCTTTTCTTTGGTACTAGTAATTCACAGAAGTTTATTGGTTTTGGGAAAAGACATTGTAGTTGTTTTTAATCTACCTCTTAAGTATCCCATAGGAATCAGTTAATTTAATATAATAGGAACATGAACATTTGTTGTTGAATTAGGATTGCTAGCAGTGCCCACCATCTCTGTCTCTTTCCTCTCCAGAGTTTTAAGGGGCCATTCTAAGGTTTCTCTGAATCACAGAATAATTTTCATGGCTTCTTTCTAATCACAAACAGAATATCAGTAGTTAGAAAGACAAGCTAAAAGATATTTGAGGAGTAATTATTTCCAGACTCAAAAAGAATCAATAAAAGATACTGACTGTTTGAGTGGCTAAGTGGTGGCTAGGGACTTTTGGTTAAGAAGAATGAATCAATTGATCTTCAGACTATTTTCAGAATTGTTGAGGGAGTCCCTTCATACCAGCCCAACACTACTGAAGGACAAAAAACTGGCAACGGAACCGACCCTGAGCTGGTTAAGATGCTCTGAGCTGACTCTCTCTAAAAGAGCTGTGGTAGTAGTAGCATAAAGCAAAAGAGGCAAGGGATATAGCTAGAGGTAACTGATACTGAGTGGAATGAAAACAGTAGAAAAAGAATCAAGTAGCACCAATAGTTAAAACAGTAGACAGAAAAGAGAAATGGAAGTGATCCTGGAAAAGGCTAAAACTCACAGGAATCAGAACAAAGGGGAAATAAGATAAAGACCCATTAAAAAGAAGAGTACAGCCAGATCTTGCCCTTTAATGGTATTTAATCACATTGACTCTTTGTAAAGTGGTGTGACTTGATGTAGTGGGCTGAGGCTTGAGTTGATGCACTGAGGTCCCAAACACGTGTGGCTAAATAGTAATTGGACTATACTCTATTAATATATATGCTTGGAGAAAGAATGGCCCCCGTCCACTCTCTGTGCAAGTCCTGATGTGTTGTATAGGAAATGACAATTTTGGTGGATGGAGGCAGAGGGGCAGGAAGAGAAGTGGAGAGAGACTGCTCCCTGGGTTCTGCTCTGGTGGCTGCTGCTCTCGTGGCTTCTGGTCTGGCTAGCTTCTTGATTGAGCTGCACACATTGCTATTGCCAATTCCCTTTTACTTCTGATCCTTCTTCATCTCTACTGAGAATAAAGATTGAAGATTTTCCCCTAACCTGAATTCCTGACTCCTGCTGACTTTAAAATACACAGTCATCACAACTTTCTATTAACCTCAGTTGTTTCCTCACTTAGGAAAGGGAACACCAATCTCTGAATGACACTATAGATACTGAGGTGAAAGTGGGACTTAGGAGAGGGGAGAGGAGGTTAAGTTCACTATCTCTCAACCCTCATATTCTACCTGTGAACAAAGCCTGTTGATTTCACTTTTGCAATATCTCTCATATGAGTCCCCTTTTCTCCACTGATGCTGTCACCACTTCTTCCTTCACCACCTCACACCTTGAATACTACAAAAGTCTATTGAGACAAAAGACCTGTCTCAAGTCTTTCCCCACTCCTACTGTTCTTATACCTTATTCCAGCCACATACTCTTTGCTCCAGTGCTAATGGTCTCTTAGCTGTTGCACCAAAAAGATACTTTGATCTCTTGAACTTAGGCTTTTTTTCTGATTGTTCCCCATGCCTAGAATATTCTACCTCCAATTGCTAATCTTTCTTAATGCTAATGTTTTCCTTGTCTAGAAATATTTCCTATTTATCCTGTAGGTAGCTTGTTTGTACAAGTTTATTTGCTTGCAGTCTTCCCTATTAGACAGTGAGCTCTTTGAGGGCAGAAGTGGGGATGATTTTTTTGTTTTGTTTTGTTTTTACCACTTTTTTGTATCTCTGGCATAAAGCACAGTAGTAGATGCCAAATAAATGTTTTTGACTGACTACCAACTTGAATTCCTTTTGGAAAAAGGGAGCTAATACCAAGGTGGCACTAACATTATAAATCAATTCTATAAGATCCTGGGAAGAGGGGTGTTTACTAGAGTGGGAAAAGATTATGACTATCTAAAGGCTCAAATATAAATTCTTTCTGAATTTTTTTTATTGAATTTAATGTGAATTGTTGTATATGCCATATATTATAAATTTGGTGATTGTATGGCAATTGAAAAAACCTAGGGAAGAACTACAAATAAACTGAATTTTTTGTTAAGGAAATTCTCTGGGTAGCAGAACATATCATCTAGATATGTTAGGATATCTGAATATCCAAAACTGAATTTAGTCCTCTAACTGCACATGGATTATATCAGTAATTTGGATGCAAATATATCTTTGTGGTGTTCATTTTTTTCATCATTCTGAATTTGAGGGAGAACTAGTTAATCTAATTTTTATATATTTGATATCTATTTAGAACATCTTATTATTGTGACACTAAGCATAAGCCAAGTTAATTTTTATTTACATATAACTAAATATCTAATTTTCATTATTCATAAGAACTGGCATTGCCATCTATGTTGTGGTGTCTCCTATCTACAGTTAGCCAACTTTTCAACTCTTAGGTATATCGAGTATTATACAGAGTAAGAAATTTTAAAAAAATCTAGTCAATCAATTTTGTTGCTTTTTAGTAAGTGGAAAAGATGATCAAAACTAAACAAAATTTAAATAACATTTAGTATTATCTGTTTTACTTTTCTATAATATTCTAGACTCCCATAGTTAAAATTGATTATATCAAAGCTACCTAATCAAGTTTGAGTGTATGTATGTATGTGTGTGTTAGTATACTCAGTCTCAAATGACAGCACTTTTTTATTTTAAGTAAATAGCAACACATCTTTTGGGTACTAATTCCTATCCTTTTCTCTTTTTTATGTGTTCTCTATACAAAGATGGCCCTAAATTCTTATATGGTCTCTAAATGATATCATTGACTCTTCAATGAAAATAAAATAAAGGGGGATTGCATATTGAGGAAAACTAGAGTAGAAAATAAAAATAGGATTTCAAGTAAAAAAGGAGCCTCAGAGAACAACTATGGTAAATCTCGTTTTGCAGAAGAAATTGGGACCCAGAGAGATTATATAATTTATCCACAGCCTATAACTAGTTGGTAACAGAGTTTGAATTTGAATCCAGATGCCCTAATTTCTCATTCAGTTCATGAGGAACCACTTAAATGACTTACATAGGATATTCGAGGAGAATTAGAAAATTTGCTTATTTAACACTATTATCAAGATTAGTAATTTATAAGTTTTAACTAATATGCTTTGCTTCATTAAAGATAGAATGCAGACCCAGAAAAAAATGGCCATGTGCTTAAATTTTTAGAATTATATATAAATATATATATATACATATATATACACACATCTTACATTCAAAAGACATAACATAGACTCAGTTAATACTCTTCCATACGGAAACGTGTAATTAAAACACTGAGTCTAAACAATCTGAAAACTACAGTTGATACATAATCAGTTCATTTTTATATAGTACTTTTAAGATTGGCAAAGTGCCTTATATGTTGTCTCTTTGTGCCTCACAAAACAAGTAATATTACTATGCCAAAGTTATAGATATTATATATAACATGAGAAAGAGTAAGTGATTTGCCCAAGGCCATATATGGTGACTTAAGTATTTGAAACAGGATTTGAAATCAGGTCCTCCTGATTCAGTCTTCTGTCCATTACTCATACCCATTATATTAACAAATATAATTATAATTATAAAAGTACATAATTATTCTTCCAAATGTATAAACAGAATAATATATCAAAAATGATACAGCTTTTTCTCTGCAGAAAGCCTATAACTTACATTATTTCTCTTTCTATCTGTATCTCTATCCCACTGCTGCTTCAGGACATCTAAGATTTCAACTTTATATACTAGGTATTTGGATATTCTAAAAAGCAAATAACTTTTAAAGACTTAAGAACTCCGATTAAAACAGTGATCAATCATAATTCTAGAGGAACAATGATGAAGAATGCTATGCCCTTGCAGAAAGATGTGGAATAAATATGCAAAAAAAAAGACATTTTCAAATACCAACATGGGAATTTCCTTGGCTTGACTACATATTTGTTACAAGTACTTTGTTTTTCTTTTTTTAGTGAATTGAAAGATAAAAAAGAAAATTTTTAAAAATTGTTTATTGAAAAAATGTAATAAAAGGAAAAATAGCTACTCTTTTCTAAGAATTGATAAGGTTTTATAAATAAGACAATGTAAGAATGACATCAGTCAGCAAGTGTTAAATACTTTATAATTTATCTTCAGATCTGAAAATTGTTCTTTAAAAAAAAAACTTTTTTAAACCTCCACATTAAAATTATTCTGATACAATTCAGCTCTTGCTGACTTTACTGAATAATAGATGCTACAGGCTTGGAACATCATTAAACCCATCCTCTCCCCATGTATTTATAATAGATTTCAGCAAAGCTACTTATTTGGGGCAGTCAGGGTGGAATAACAGGACTGGGGAAGATGTTAACCACCTGACTCATCACTTTTTGTACATAATATTTTCCTTTTTTATATAATCAAACAATGGAAAACATATGGAAACATGGAAACATGGAAACAATGGAAAACATATTATGCCAAGTACTATGGCACTGACTTCATAACAGCAGGGCACAGAATGGATTTGAAAAAAATTCAATTAATTCAATTAGGCACAACCTTCAATAACCCAAGGTCACTCCCACACCATGATTAGATGCTAAAGGATGTGCAGTATAATCTCCTTCTATATTGCAAACTCTTTGAAGACAGGGATATTCTTAAGTATACTTTGTACTTTTCCTCTTCATCTAAGCATAGTGGTATGCTTATCATAACATAATAAATATTAGACAGTTGCTATCCATATAAGTGGAAGGAGTATCCTTCCTTGGTGTTCTGAAGTATGATACCTATTCCAATAATTACAGTTAAAGGAAAATTTCAATACTTTGACAGATTAATAATTAATTCTCTGTGAATGTTTCCTCCGTCATTATAAAGACTCTCTTTGCCCATTCTCTCTGTATGATTCTTGTGTATATTCTTTAATAAACTCTCTTTGAGGAACATATCCAATTCAATGGAGACACTCCTCTAATTCTTTTTCTATTTTGTGGATCTTGTGCAATCCTCAGGCTGTCTATCAGTTATACCTCAATCTCACTATCTGATCAACTGACGTTCCTTTGAGGCATACACTACTCAATAATATCATCTTTATGACTCTTTTATCCTTGAGTAAATTAATAATATATTGCAATCTACTTATTTCTACCACATCTTTGAGTCACTTATTATTTTTATTTGATTCAGATAAACAAATATTTCCTGAACATTTGTTTCTTACAAAGCATTAGGCTACACTGAAGGACAGAATGACAAAAATAAGACAATCTTTATCCATAAAATTTGCATCATTAAATTATGGCACTTTGTGAATTTTAGCCCTATGGTAAGAAAAGAATGATATTTAAAAAGTGGGTTTTGTGACAGGGAAGAGGTTGGCCCCAGTGAAAGCACTGTGCAATTTTTCCAAACCATGTACTTCAATCCCTCCCAATTTCATTCTGGGCCATTCATTGCCCATCTACATTTTGCCTATTCCAACAAACAAACAAGAAGTTAACAACAAAAAGAAACACATTAGGTACACCTATATATGAGTTCTCTGCTTGGTGGCAAGGATTCTAACGAAGGGAAAACATAATTACCCCTGCCCTTAAGAAGCTACCCTCTACTGGAGAAATACAAATGCAACTGTCTATATAGTTGGATAGATAGATACATAGATGCTTAGATGGATAAATGAATGAATGAATGACTAGAAGAATGAATGAATTCTTGGATAAATTAATTGTTGGATGAATGAATGAACAAACAAATGAATGAATTGTACACTATTTATCCCAAAAATTTTAGTGCAGTTTTTCAGTCTTATAACATGATTATAGCATGTTAATAATAAGATATTTAATAAGATAAGCATAATAATTCTAAGGATCACATCTGGGTCATCCAATAAAGTCTCATAGCTCAGAATCTTAGCTTGCTGGCTGCTCTCCTTCATCCTAGATTTTTTTGGGATGAGGCAGTTGGTTGACTTGCCTAGAGTAACACAACTTGTAAGTGTTAAACATTTCAGGCCAGATTTGAAGTTGAATCTCCCCTACTTCAACACTGCTATTCTATCCATTGTGCCTTCTATAGGCCCCTCATTCTAGAATTTAAAATCATTTGTAAGGACAAGCTGAATGAAAGCTTTCAGGAGAGTGAAGAAATAAAACAAGTTGATATTTCTGCTTCCTTCCTTTATTACATACTTTAGTACCTATGACCTTGGAGAAGTCGCCTGACTTCTATGAATGTCAGATCTGTAAAGTGAAGCAACGTAATATTTTTCCATTAAAAAATCTTTTTCAGAGAAATTTTTGTTGATACAATGAGTACTCAAGAGAGTAAGAACTTGAAATTTCTGTTGGTCTCTTCTAAAGAGATGGTAACACTGGAGATAATTTCACATGCACAGAATCACCAAATCTGAGAGATGGAAAAGAACTCAGGATCCATCTAGTTTAACCTTAACGCTAAAAAAACTTCCACTATAGCATAGCAAACGAATCTATGTGAAACACTACTTTCCAAGGTAGCCCATCCTACTTTTGTATTGGTCTGATTTTAATACAGTGTTTTTCCCCTGATATCAAGCCTTAATTTGTCTCTTTGCCACTTTCATCTATTGCTCTCAGTTTGGCTCTCAGGAGAAAAACAAAAAATTCTAACCCTTCTTCTGCATGATGTTTGGTATTTGTAGAGTGTAATGACTGTTTAACATGTGCCCAGATTGCTCAAAATGGAAGCACCTCTGTCTAGGAACATGCATCTGGAAAACAGATAGACTGGTGATTGTCACTTCGGTTTTGTTAAAGTGATATGACTATGTGCCAAATAACTGCTAAATAAACAAAGGCACTTCAAATACTTGATGAAAGCTATCATATCTCTCCAATTTTCTTTTCTCTAGTCAAAATATGCCCTTCTATTTCATCCAAAGAAGTTTCATTCTGCACCATAATCCCTGGCTTGCTTTTTCACTTGTTTTCAGGTACATGACTTTATTTTTGCTTCTGTTCCTTTAAAAACAGGGAAACCAATGTGATGCCTTTCTCTCACACACTTCCTTATCCTCTCTCACCCTCTATGAGGTGTAAACTACTTTGCTCTCCTAGTTCTGTCAAAACTTTTGAAAAGAAGAAAGGCAGGAGTTAAAATGAGGAAGACTTCCTTTCTTTAACATCACTTTATTTTAACTTTAGCTCCTCTTTAAATTCTCTTACAGCTCTTTACTTCAAGAATCCAAGAATGCATATTCCTCAGCTATGCTTACCCTTGCCATTTTCTTGGTCATACCACCCATTTCGAATGGGAGATAACACTAACAATTGGAGAATTGCCAATTTCAGGTATAGACAAAAATCAATAGATTGACCTTCAGACTATCTATTATAATCTTAGTGAGATTATATGTGGGGGGGATTTGTGTATGTTTATATATACATATACATACACATATGTTTCATTTACATACTTTTAATTAATCTTTTTTGAATGGACATTGAGTCCTCTAATGAGATCTTACAATGTTTTCAGGCTTGATATAGCTTGCACAGTGTTATCTGCAAAGAATGGCAACTATAGAACCTCATAATCCAAAAAGAATCTCTCTGCCACTTTAACTTTGTGTAAGATATACTCCAGAGATCTTTAAAATAAGATATATACTGACTGATAATTTTTTTAAATTGACTTTGATTATTACTATTTCTTAGACAAGTCAATTAACAAACATTTATTAAGCACTTACTATGGGCCAGATACTATCCTAAGTGTTGAATATACACTAAAAGCTAAAAACATGATACCTACCCTCAAGAAATGAATATTCTAAGGGAGGAAACAATATGCAAACAATTATATACACACACACACACAAACAAGAAAGATGGGAGTGTTTTAACAGAAACATCAAAAAAGAAAATGTTTGTGGAGAGAAGTATAAAGAAATTAGAAAGATAGGACGGAGTCAATTTATTAAAGTATCTAAAAATCAAATAATTTCAAAGTTTTCAAGTAACTTCAAAGTGTTTTTTTTAATATATCATCCGTTTTCTATGAAATACCAATGTTTGTACATTTTACATGAAGAATTGATAAGGTCTAGCTTTGGGGTATCTAAATGAAATTAGGGTTTAATTGAGGTCTAATGGCAGGTTTGGGGTACAGGGAATCAAATAGAGCTTCCCTGCAACCACTTTGGATTTGGTGCAAGGATATGGAGTTAAATGAGGTCTAGTAAGGGCACAAGAGTTCCCTGTAAAGGAATTTACAGGTCTGAAAAGCTAGATTGATAAAAGAGGTTTATTATGGGGTTTGGAAGTAAGGTTAAAGTCTAGTTAAGGAAATAGGTGAAGGTAGAGAGAGGAGGACACCGGAAACAGGGATCCAGTGTACAGAGGGTCCTTGGGGCATCAGGCATGGTGCTAGCGTGTTTTGACCCTCTGCAAAGAGAGGGCTCCAGCTTGACTCTTTTATAAGGAGAGATTTAGCTAAAGGGGCCTGTGAGTGGAGTCCCAAGTTGGCTGCTTTTGGCTTTCAGTGGGGGCTCGAGTTTGCTTGGTGGGGGTTGGGAAAATTGAGCAGATCATTAGAATGGGGGCTGGCACAGCCCAAGTTGGCTTAGATCCAGGTGGGGGCTGGGACAGACCTGGATCTTTTATTGGAATTCAAAGGGATGTTTTTGATCAGGATTTGTGAATCAAAGGTCCTAGCTTCCTGGATTGATAATTCATCAGCTAGGAGGGGTTGGGAATCAGAAATAAATCAATTCTTAAAGGGACCACAACCCGCATCATTATAATGTTAGAATTGTTGAAATGTATTTTACAACTCAAAGGTGTCTTCAATCTATATGCTTATTGCCCTAGGCAATAGACTATGTCACCATTAAAAAGGGCAACAATCTGCTGTATTAAAAAAGGGCATCGATTATAAGGGTTGGAATGGGATTTCCAGAGCTAATCAAATATAATTCATGTACAATGTCATCCAAAAAGATGGAGTGATTGAAGGCCATAAAACTAATCAGAATGCCCATTTCCTACCATCTTTCTCCTTTCCCTGAAACTACCTTTTACTTATCTGACTGAACATGTTTAAAGTAGGCCATCATATCATGCTTAAATATAAGGTGCAACAAAGATTAAAGAAATTAGATACTTTTTTAAAAGTAATTCCTGAATTCTGTTAAGCAAGTTCTGTATTCCCAGTTTATTAAGTTCTGAATTCCTTTTCAATATTATTACTATATTATTCTTAATCTGTTTCCCCACCACTACTACCTCCTCCTTTTCTTTTAGCTTAAGGATAGGAAGTGGTAGGAGCTTTATTTCTTATTGGATCAAGGATAAAAGACGTGATATAAGATATTACAATTTCTGCCTATTAAATGAGATTAATTTCTCTTCATTTTCTGTTTTTCCCCTCATTTCTCCTATCACTATTACTTCTCTCTTGCTTTTTCTCACTCTGTATGTGTCTCTCTCCCCTCAAAGAAATACACACATATACACTTCTTTTAATGTAATCTTTCATTGCCATATACATTCTTCCCAACATAATACTATAAATTTGAATTACAATAAAATTCAAATACTATCATTTTTATCATTTTACTGGCATTAATTATTTATTCATATAGATATACCAGAAACATACACAAATACACCACAAAATATTTATTGTAGTCTTATCATGTCATAAAGGTAGCAGGATTTACCAAGCTGAAAATGCTTCAATTAGGGGTTTGGTGAAACTGACTACTAACAAATGGATGATCTATGACAAATTTGAGGATCCTGACAATCCACAAAATAAAAATACTAGAGCTTTCAGCCCTCTATTCCTTCTTCAGAGTTGTAGCAGAATTTAAGAGAAAGTGATGAAGGAACCTTAAAATCATAGTTCTTAGGAGTATTTACAAACATTAATTATTGATTTTTTTCTCATGCGATCTTTGTTCAATGAAATCAGAGCTAATATTCTTTGGAGAAACTGGCTGATTGGAGGAAATTTTTGCTTTAAATGAAGCCAGAAGAGATAAATAAGTTGCAGCTAAATAGAAGTATAGTTCACAGGTTCTCCTTGGAAAAACTAATAAGAAATTTAGTTTCATTATGGATACAAAATTGGGGAGTGGGAAAGATTCATTTTACTTAGACATTTGGGCATTGAGTAGTCACACTAAGTGAAGCAAATCTTGCTATGAAAATAATATTTATAATACATTCTACGTTCTCACATTTAGCACTTCAAAGTGCTAATATTTACTGAGTTCATTGTTCAGAACAATTCACTGAGATAATTAAAACTTACATGCAAACATATGTTTTAGAGAATGAAGAAATTTAGAAATTCTCTGAAGAATTTAACAAGCTCCACCACCATGATACTGGATAATAAAAACAGAAAATTGACATGGGACATGAGACACAAACTATGTGTAGAAATCTAATTAAGAATAAAGAACTGAAAGTGACTACTCTGAAATCTTGTGCCTACATAACACGAATATTTTCTTTTCGAGAGTAGAAGTCATCAAATATGGTGAACATTAACACACACACAAACACACATGTGCACATGTATGCATGTGTGCTCATATGGACAAGAGGAAACTGAAATCTTAAAAGACAGAAAATCACTGGTTCCTGGCATAGAAGTTATTTAAGAATGAGCTATCTATAGAGTCCAATCATGTACTGATTAGAACTAAGGTCAAAATCAATAGAATGTTTTTAAAGCAAGAAAAGAGGAAAATATAATGTGCAATTACATGAGTTCTAACACAAGGAATATAAATAGTCAATGAAGATTACTGGGAAATGGACAAAAGTAAAAATATAGACTATAATTTGATTTAAAAAATAATTTTATCAATCTTTTGCTTTTTTGTATCACCAGAATTTCTCTCAGTGTCTTTTCCTATGCTTCTAGAGCCGTCTTGTATAACAAAGTTTATTTTAAAAGAAAAAAATAAAAGAATGATGAAGAAAAAATCAGCAAAACATCAATTTAATTTCTCATCATTTTCTGTTTTTCCCCTTATTTCTCCAATTACTATTACTTCTCTCTTGCTGGTCTGGAAACATATGCAATGCTCCATACTTATGAATCTCCCATCCCTGCAAATAAGTGAGGTGGGAGTGTTGTCTTAATTTTCTTTGGGACCAGGATTATTATTACTATCATTATTATTAATTCCACAACATTAATTTTTGATCATTGTAGGCTTGTGGTTTCATTTACATTGTTGTAGTTTGTCCATATTACTTTACTCTATATCTGAGTCAGTCTGAGTACTCTGTATCAGATTATATAAATATTTCCCTTCTTTGTTTTCATATTTGTAGTTTCTTACAGCACAGATAAATATTCAACTTTATGTACAACGATCTATTTAGTTATTCCTCAATCATATGGTATCTATTTTGTTTCTAATTCTCACAAGTACTGCATTGATATAAATACTTTATTGTATGTGAGGACTTCATTCTCATCAAAGACCCTAACAATGTAATCTCTGGGTCAAAGAATATGGATATTATAGTCACTTTATTTGCATAATTCCAAATTGCTTCCAAAATGTTTGAACTAATTTGCAACTCTCCCAACTTTGTATTCATGTAGTTATCTTTCCCAAACCCCATATTTTGATTTCTTAGAAAAGTTTAATAGCAAAATAGTGACCACAATGAGAAAGACCAGAAATTGCCTCACCAAGAAAATACTTGATTTCCTTGCCAATCAAAGATGTTGCAGGGAAGGCAAGGGTTATACAGAGTTAGAATACAAATCCATTTGTGAGATTTTGTGGAAAGTCAACAAATCAACAAAAAGATTTTATTAAGCACCTGCTATGTGCTAGGCACTGTGCTTAGGACCAAAGGACATAAGAAAAGAAAAAGCCTAAACTCACAAAACAGTGAAAAGCAGCTGAGGAAAAAATTTGTATGGACTTCCTGGCATTCAAATAAAGTAAGACAAATTATCCCAAGACCATTTATAAATTAAACGTGGATGAACAACATGTAGATGTGAAATGGAATAGATCTGACCTTTCTATGGTAATTTTTCTCACTACTAGTGATAATGGAACTACAATATTTGGACTTCACTTTTCAGTACCTTGTTTACTGTATGAGAAAATGGCAATAGTAGTTGAACAGACAAAACTAGTATAAAAAGTTGGATCCAAGCAAATATACAAAAAAGAGATCTATAATGATTAAGATTTTGCAATAAATTAAATTTAAAAATTTTGAAGTTATTGAGGGATCTGTTTTCAAGGTATCTAAAAAAAGAAAAAGATCCAAAATAATTGAACAGATCAGGAACACAATCTTTACTTTTTAAAAGATGGAATTTAAAAAGTCAGCCACAAATAAGACTTACACACAGTTCTTATCTCCATAACCTGTAGAATTGGTCTATCCATGCATATAAAGTATCTTGAATGGATGCATCAAAAGGGAAGAATAGGTTTTCAAAGATTGTTATAAAGCAGACAATACCTTTTGAAAAGAACCTACTTTGTTATTTTTATTAATTTTCTAAAGTATTTAACTCAGAATAAAATGTTTAAGGTCCTCCTGAAACATGGTATCTCCAATTCATATGCTAAAATCAGATAAAATCCTGTGGCAAATGTAATCACTCATTTACAAAGGACAAAATAGAGAACTATAGAGGCATATATAAACACATAAAAACAAATAGAAAGTAATTTGAGGAGGGAGAGTTACCAAGGAGAGGTACTTGAGAAGATTTTGTAGAAGAAACCAAGCTTTGAATGAAAATAAAAATTCTAAGGATTGGAGATGAGGAAAGTGAGCATTCCAAGGAAGAAGATGGCTTGAATGAATTCACTGGGATGGCACATGGAATGTAACATTTGGAGAATATCTCTGTTTGGCTAGAATATAGCATATAAAGTAGGGAGGGAAGTGAAATAAGGTTGGAAAAGCAGGTTGGAGATAAATCACATTGTCTTAAATAAGAGATAATACATTCTTATTACACTATTACAATAGATTGAGTGAATAGATATTAGGGTCAATATTAAGGTGATTAGTCAAACAATACAAATACAAAAATGTTTTTGAAACAGAATATACAAAGCATGACAACAAACTAGAGAGGAATGGGGAGGGAAGGAGGGAAAAAGAGAACTCAAAGGTGACCCCCAAAGTTGAGGTGGTAATTTTTTAAATAAAAATAAAGGTGTTTTTAAAAGGAATATATTTAGAATGAAAGATAATAAAATATTAGGAATAGATATATAGATTTTAGTGTTACCTGCATAAATATTAAAACCAGGGAAAATGATAAAGCCACCAATGTGAAAAATAATAGAGTGAGTAGAGAAGAAAGTCCAGGACAGAATCTTAGGAAACACCGGTGTTTAGGAATCTGGAGATGGACAATCTCCAGAAGAGAGAAAGGAAAATAGGTGATCAGACTAGAAAGAAAATCAAGATAGCTAAACAACAGAAACCAAGCAAGGAATGAATTTCTAGGAAGAAGGAATTGATTGCCACATCATATTACAGTATCATAAGCAGCAGAGAAACCAAGAAAAATGTGAAATGGTCAACAGATTTAGCTGTTAAGAAATCACTGGCATCTTTAAGAAAGTAATTTCCATACAATGGGAAACTAAATTTCAAGGGGCTGGTTAACAGGTTAATTAATGGCATGAAAGTGAAGGGAACAAATATATATAATTCCTTCTAGGAACTTGGCAGTGAAAAAAAAAAACAAGTAGACATATTGGATTTTTAGCTTGTCCAGTGAAGACTTTTTGTAGAGACTTCAATATGTTTATAGATAGCAAAAAAGGTTTAGCAAATGGAAAGAAATAGAAGGTGAAAGAGAGAAAGAATATGATCAAACTCCCAGAAAAAAAGAGGGGGTGGCATCAAGGGCAGAAGTAGAAAGATTGCCTTTGACAAAAAGGATTGTAGAATGTGAGAAATTATAGTAGGATTTTAAGATGGAGAATAAAGGGATCAGCTCAGTGTTTTCAGCAGGGTAGAAAGTGATCTACTAAGACAGAAGAGGGATCGTAACCTAGGTGGCTTGAAGAGAAAAGAGAAAGTTTGGAAGGACAATGCAGAGACTTCAATAAAGAGTCAACCAGGAGAAAACAAGAACATTGGAATATAGATTGACTCTTTCTACAAAGTTACTGAAAAATTAAAAATCACATAAGATGAGATTGTTGATGTATTAGAGTTGCACTCAATACTGATAAAGAAAATAATCTAATTAGAAATCAGATATAATTAAATAATTATTTGTCTACACTAAAAGTTGATGAATATTGGACTAGTACAGAACTTAACAAAGAAGAAAACATGGGTTCAAATCTTACCTTATAAACTTACTTCCTCTATAATTTGGGAAGTGCCTTAACTTCTCTAGCTCCAAGTTTCTGCACCTCATAAATAAGTTCAGGATAATAACTACCCCATAGATATATGTATTTTTTTGGTCAGGAGAAAATTATATATCTTGAAAACCTTAAAGTATCATATAAACCTCATCTATTATTCCCAATTATCACTGCATCATGACTTTTGCTTCAAGTAAATATGTCTCTAAGATCAAACCTGCTGGAAAGAGAGAGAAAGAGAAACAAAGATAAAGACAGAAACAGAAACAGAGACACAGAGACAGAGAATAGGGCTTGTATGGGGACAGAATTTTCTTGTAAAGCTTTTTCTAATGTGAAATATATACACATTTTCTAATGTGAAATAATTAGAAATATATTTCTAATGTGAAATAAAGCTATTAAAGCCCTAGGAAATTTCAGTTTTCTTCAAGTTTTCAATTATGTCACTTAAATTTTGTGCTTTTCTAAGATTAAGGGTAATGTGAAATTTGACCACTAGATGGCAAAGATCTACATGAAGAAAGAAAGGATGGAAGGGTGATTTATATAGAATTGTTGGAATTTGCTATGAATCAAAGAAAGCAGAATGTGTTTACAAAAGAGACAATAATAGCTGACCCCATAAGATCTCTGCACTGAGCCTTATCTAGACCAAAATCTCCTTGCATCTTTTTAGTTGAAGGTCTTATAATCAAACACTTAAAACAACTTAAGAATAAAACTTAAAAATGCTAAATGGAGTTGTCCAGGGTGCCACCTGGAATTCACTGAGAGAAAACATTAAGATATAAAGCATTCCCAAGTAGGCCTGTTGAATCTATCTATGCTTAAGTTCTCCATGACTCTTTACCAATGACAGCTACATTTTGGGAAGGACAGCTATAGCTGAACTGCCAAAGACATTACCCAAAGAATAAGGTACACAATGGGGATTTAGTTTATCAAACTCATAACAGTGATTCACTACTTTTGAAGATTTCACTTATGCTGGCAGATATTTACTTCAGACACTATACTAAACACTACCAATAATCCCCACTTTGATACTCTACCTCCTTGCACTTGCCTGTGAGAACCAAAGCCTCCTGGTAACCACCATTGCTAATAACCACTTTCCCTGGACTCTTTTATTAATAACTTTATTCCATTCCTACCATGAACAAATGAAACAGTTGCCAAAAGAGATCCTGATGCAGCAAACTGTGCCTCAACTACATCTATCTGCCTCTTCCAAAATTCAAGAGCCTTTGAGCCCTACTTTCCCCAAGTCTGTCTGCCTAAGTGCTTTTTTGTCTTTGCCTCGACCACAGTAATCTAAGCCATGGAATTTTTCTCCTGTGCCCTAAACTATGGCTTCAAGCTAAACCAAACCAGGATGGAACAATACATATTGTTGAGGTGGCTTTTGTCACTAGGAATCTATAAGAAGAAATCAATTAATTTTTTTAAAAATATTGACTAGTAGGTAACTAATCCAAATATATAAAACTAAAACACATTTCCCCAATGGATAAGTAGTTAAAGTATATTAATATATAGTTCTCAAGAGAAAAACTATTATCTATTAACAGTCATTTGAAGAATGTTCCAACTCACCAATAAGATAAAAGTAAGTCAAAACAACTCTTAACTTTCAGCTCACACTCAGTATATTTACAAATATGACAAAATATGAAAATAATAAATTTTGGAGAGATTTTGCTACCCTAATGTGTTTTTGTTGAAGCTATAAATTGGTCCTACCATTATAGAAAGCAATTTGAAAATAGACTAAATGACTAAAATTCCCATATCTTTTGACTCATGGATCCCATGTTAGGAATCTACCAAGGAGATCATTGATAAAAAGAAGGGTCTCATGTACATCAAAATATATAAATGGTAGCAATTAAATAGTACCAAAGTACAAGAAACAAATTATGGTGCATTAATGCACCATATGCAATAATATAATATGAAGCATAGGAAAACATTAATCAATGCAAAGTAAAGAAAGCAGAATTAGGAAAACATTACATACAATGACTATAATCTACATGGAAAGCATAATAAAATAATCAAAAATACATTTGTGAAATTATAATAACCACGCTTTGCCTAAAAAGAGAACTTCACTGAGCTCCTCCTTATCTATAAAATTGCCCAGAAACATCTTTTTCACTCAAGTCTCTGATGATGGTCTTTCTATTCACCAAAACAAAACCCTCTACATGGTACACCTAGATGTCATCCTCTCCCGTATATTAACTTCATCATCATCTTCCTTTCTGTGTCTTTATCTATCTATCTCTGTCATTGTGTGTCTTTTATCTTCTCTTCTATCTATTAATTCCTTCCCATCTTTTACATTCCTAAAAACTCTTGTTGTATCCAACCATTTCTCACCAACTATTATCCTGTATCTCCACTTAGCAAAACTCCTTAAAAAATAGTTGTCTACAATTTTTGATACTTCTAAAGTCGTCTCTCACTCTCTTGTAAAACTTCTGTAGTCTGGCTTCTGAATTCTTCATTCAGCTGAAACTGCTTTCTCCAAATTATCAATAATCTCTTAATTGCTAAGTCTAATGACTTGTTCTCAATCATCATCCTTCTTATCCTTTTAATAATGTATAATGTTGATCAATATCTCCTCTTAAATATGCCTTCTTCTCTGTGTCTTCTTAATTTTACTCACTTTTTGGTCCTATTTCTATCAAACTACCCTTCCTTCTAAATTTCTTTTTTTTGGATTATCATACATGTTATGCTTAATAATTATGGGTGTCTCCTATATCTCTGTCCTGGGATCTCTTCTCTTTTCTCTTTTTACATTATGACTTGGTGATCTCATCAGTTCCCATGGCTTCAATATTCATCTCTATGTAGTTGATTAACAGAACTACTTGTCTAGCCTTACTCTTTCTTGAATTCTAGTCCCACATCACCAACTTATTACTACTCATTTAAAATTTAGTATGCTAAAAGGCATCTCAGGCTCAACATATCCAAAATGGAGCTCCTTGTTTTTTTTCCCAAAAAAACATGTTCTTCCAAATTCCTCTATTATTGTTAAGGGTACCATTCTTTTACTCACCTAGATTTACAACTCTGGTATCATCTTCAAATCTTCAGTCTTACTTATCCCAGTCAAACAATTGCTAAATATTGTAATTTAGCCCATCAATATTTCCCATATGTATATCACCTTTTCTTCCAATAAGAAATCACTATCCTACAGAAGGCCTTCATTAGCTTTCCCTACTATTGTAATAGCTTTATAAATAGACATCCAGAGTCAAATTTCTTCCCACTTCAATCCATGTGATATATATGGATATGGATATAGATATGTATTTTTTTTCTGAGTCAACTGGGGTAAAGTAACTTGCCCAGCGTCACACAGCTAGGACATGTTAAATGTCTAAGGCCAGATTTGAACTCAGATCTTCCTGACTTCAGGGCAGGTGCTCTATCCACTGCACCACCTACTTGCCCTTGATATATTTCTTTTAAAAACATAAATGTGATCATATACTTTTCACTCTATAAAAACTACTCTATTATCTCCAAAATCACATTTAAACTCCTGTGACTCAGTTTAAAAGTTCATTACAATCATATTTTTTCTGTCTTTCAATTTTTTCAACACATTCCCATTTACATGTTATGAAATCCAGTTAAGTTGGCTTATTGATGTTCCTCCCATATCTTCATACAAGATGCTGTCTTCAGCCTTCATCTCTTTGTCTACATTTTATCCATGAGTGATCCCATTTATGTCAATAATTTCATATTTTCTCTCTGCTCTAGAGGACTTCAATGACTATTTCTCAGCAAATGACATTGAAATTTGCATATGAGCCCTTACCTCTTTCCTGAGTTCCAATCCCTAACTTCCAGCTCTGATGTCCATCCATTCCTAAAGCTCCAACAACACCTGAATTCCAACATTGGCTTAAACTGAATTCATTAATTCTCTCCAAAATTTCCAATTCCTCCCAGCTTCCCTTTTTTCTATTATTGCTAACATCATTCTCCCAGTTAATAAGACTGAAAACCTAGAAATCATCGCTTATTCTTCCCTTTCCCTCATCTTCCACAATCAATTGCCAAATTCTCTATCCTCAAAAAACATCTCCTAATATACATAGAGATGTGTGTATATACATTTATATGTATAAATGCATGTGCATGATATATTACTTTTGATATATTGGTCTGACCATTTCTCCCCTACTCCAAACTTTTAAGAAGTCATCCAATGAGCAGCATAAATACAAATCTCTTATTTTATTATTTAAAGTTTTTTACAATCTGATTCCACTCAATCTTTTCAGATCTCATTTCACACTATTTCTCTTTCATAAATACTACTTTATAGCCAAACTATTTCTGGATGTACAAATAGTTTCAATAACCTCTTTTATAAAGGCTTTATATAAATGCTACTATTGTGTCTCTAAGAGCCATGAAGAATATGGAGAATAACATGTTAAATGACATTCTTTGCAGAGTGATCCTAAAATGAGACTATTATGAATTATTATTTGAGAGAAAATAAAGAAGAGAAAGAGGAAAGATAATGAGAACTTCCTTCCTGGAGAGAATCTTTTAATCTTTATTTCATGAATTGAGAAGAGAATTATTGGGAAGAAACTTTAATCAGTATCCCTAGTGAACTGAATTTTGAGACTGTTTTCAGAATTCATCTGCTATTATAAGTATGGTTTAAGTTAAATCTGGCTATAATCTTTATCATAATTAAAACATTATAATTAATTACATTTGTGTTACTATTTATTTCAGTGTTAATAAACTACATAGTCTATAATTTGGTGTTTAATTTGTCAGAGAGGATGGGAAACTTAACAATATGTATATACATACATATGCAAATTTTACATCTTACGGCTTATAGAGAGAAGCAGAGAGAGAGACTGACACAAACAACTTCTTATGGAAAATTATTTCCCCAAGTTATATAAAAATTTAATATATTCAAGAAAGAATACAAGCTAATTAATTCATGGCAAAGATGTATTTTCTGTAATTATCAAGATGAAGAGAGTGGGAAAGAAAAGGTTTTAAAATAAAATAAGTTTGTTAACAGTGGAGCAGTTATTTCTAACATTTGGAAGTATTTGGTTTGGGTGAATAGAAGTAAAGGAGCAGACAGTGAATGTTGAAAAATAGGGTTTTTATGACAGCTGGGGCATCAGATTCACTGAAATAGAAACAGTATGATGGGGTGGAATATGCTGCCTAATGAAGACTTGAGTAATAGCAGTGGCTGGAGAGATGTCTGTTGAAGGAGGCAAGTGATTAGATTTTATTCAGTGACCTTCTTTGAATGTCTAACCTAGTGGCAAGTTGTATGATATAAGGCCCAAGAGACCTAACTCACAGCAGCCAGAAGTAGAAGTTATAGCTTGTCAGAGTCTGAAGAGGAGGCAAGAGCTAGCAAATTTAGTTGGATCTGATCTGGAAAAATCAGGCAAGATATTAAGAATTAAAAGGGGTTGGAGAAAAGAAAGTGTTAGTTTCCAGCACTTTTAAATGTGAGATAGGGAATAAGTAAAAGATATTTATAAACTCTGGGCTTTTTCTCTTTGTCTATTTATTTTAGCTCATTGTAGTGTTTCCTAGTAAAAAGCCTTAAAATATTTAGAAGGATTATGTGCTATTATTAAGGAGCAACATTTATAAAAAGAGAAAGCTTATTTCTTCCATCACAAGTTAGACTTGGATGTTGTGGAGATCAAATGAAATGATATATTATGAAGCTGAGTACTTCACAAAACTGAAAGGACAATAAGCAGAAATTGACATTAATGACCTAAATTTCTGCTTCCTGGTAGAGGATTTTGTGGGGAGAAAGTATATCTCCTTTCAGGCAACTAAAGAGCTATCATTGGAAGCAATGATTAGAAATTCTTTGCTTGGTCCCAGAGTTAGAACCTGGGATCACTGGGCAAAAGTTGAAGAGAGACAGGTTTCAATGTGACATAAAAAGAATTTCCTAACAATTAAAGTGACCCAAAAGTGAAACAAGGTTCCTCTGAAGGAAGTGAATTTCTATTATTAAATCTTCAAATTAAGGTAAAATAACCCTTTGTCAGGGATATTTTAGGGGAGGTTTTTGTCTCAAATTTGAATTAGACAAAATGAATTCTGAGATCTCTATATTTTTACTTCTCCCTCCTTTCCCTTCAGAATATATGTTGCCTCTTTAAGATTTATTTTCCCTATCAATTTTTCCTTTTATGTTCATTTCAATCTTGTTTCTCCAGGATTAAAAGCTGCTAGTTGGAAGAGCGGGAGGGATAATGCAAATTTTTCCCTTGACCTGAAAAAGAATTGAATTGATCTTGAATATAATCACATGATATCTATAAATCATAGTATAGTTATAAGAAAAGAAATAATAAATATAATTATCAAAATGCCATTTTATACTATTCAGAACTATGTTGCATTGTTAATTGTTTCTGCCCATCAGATCTGTTCTGTCTTTTAATTAAATGATAGCTACATATAAGTATAAAAAATTTAATCAGGGTTGTTGCATTTATTAAATATTCAAAGACAATCATAGATGTGTGCCCAGGAGCTGAACATACCTTTTTAGGGCTTTGCTTGTTTTGTGATCTCATTCATATGTGTACTCCTTCCACTGTTTTCTTCTCCATGTTTTCATGTTTTCTTATTCTGTGATATTCCTGCCATTGTTTTTCATAAATTCTCCATGTGAGAGGGCGAGGATTCTGAAAAGATGGTGGAGGTCAGAAAAAATTTAAGCTCATCAGATTTCCTCTCAAACAGAGCAAAATTGCACCTCAGGGCAAACATAGACTGGTGAAAAACAAAAAAGACTTGGGGCAGAACAGAGGTCCTCCAGGGACAAACCAAGAAGATTTGACTCTAGATCAGGGATTAATCAGTGTGAAGTGCAGACACCCAGCTCCACAGAAACTGCAGCAGGAACTCTGAAGCTAGCTGCATTGGAGAAAGCCTCCACCTTAATTACAGGAACTTTTGCCTTGTGAAGAGTCAGGGGTCAGAGTCCAGTAAAACTGAGGAAACTTCTGATGATTATGAACACCATTCCAAGCTGTGCTCTGAGAAGCAGCTCTGGGAAAGAAGGAACCAGAGGGGGTAGCTTTGGGTTTGGAGCTCCAGGTCAGAGGTGAGAGCTGAAGTGAAGTTATAGGCACCATTCTCCCACACTATGACACTTAATATTTTTTTTTAAATGAACCTGCTGAGAATAAAGAACCCAACCATAGAAACTTCCTATGAGAATGGGGAAGACAGGGCTTCATCTTCAGAGGAGGAGAGTGAAATTAAAAAAAAAAAAAAAAAAAAAAAAAAAAAGCTTCTTCTATCCCAAAGAGTAACTTCAAATGGCTTCCTGTCCAAAAAGAATTTAAAGAATTTTAATTTAATTTACTTTAATTTTAAACTCAAAAAACTCAAGAAACTCAAAAAAACTTTTTAAAATCAAATGAGAGAGATTAAAAAGCTTTTTAAAATAATAAAAGCATCCAAGAAAAACAAGGTTATGAAAAAAAGTTAACCAACTAGAAAAGGAAATACAGTCTTTAAAAAGAAAATAAGTCTTTGAAAGTTAGAATTGGGCACGGGGAAGCCAGTGAAGCTATGAGATCAAAAAATAACAAAACAAAATATAAAGAATGAAAAAAAAGACAATGTGAAATTAGAAAAACAATAGATCTGGAAAATAGATCAAAAAGAGAAAATATGAGAATAATTGGACTACTTGAAAGCTTTGACTAAAAAAAAAAAAAAAACAAACCTTGACACAATAATGCAAGAAATAATTAATGAAAATTATTCCTGAGTGATAAAATAGGAGGGGGGAGTAAAAATAGAAAAAAAATCCATCAAATAGCATCTCAAAAGAAATCTTTTGTAGAAAATACAAAAAAATTGAATTGCCAGCTTTCAAAACAACCAGTTCAAAGAAAAATTTTGCAAGAAACAAAAATATAACAATTCAGATATGCTAGCTACAATTAGAATTTTACAGGACTTAGCAGCAGCCACAATAAAAGATTATAGGTCCTGGAATAATATTTATCAGCAATCAAAAGAATTAGGCCTGTGGCCAAAAATATATTCCATAATTATCCATAATATTGAATGAAAAAAAGGACATTAAATGAATTTGGAGATTTTCAGGACTTTGTCCCAACCAAACTTGAATTCAGCAGAAAATTTATATATGTATATAAAACAAAAGACCCAAACTAAAAAGATGATGACTTTAAAATACTGGCAAAGCAAAACCTTGAGGAAAAATGCAGTTTAGGTATCACTTCATCTGGCATTGCTTAAAAGAGATGAAGCAAGAGTTGGAAGGGTTTTAAGACTTGATGTATTTTTATATATGAAATTATTGCTTGAGAAAAAAAATGAAAAGAAATGAGATCTATGGAAGAAAATTTTGAAAAGATATTTACCACATTGACACGAGATACAAAACATTGTTCAAACAGCAAACTCTTCAAAAATTAGAATGAACAAAACTGAAACCAACGAATCAGATAGAAATATAACAACAAGAAATATTAATACACTATCAAAAGATTGAAAAAATAAGAGGAAATACACTATATCTCATAGCAAAAACAACTGATCTTAAAAAAAACAGAGTAGACAAAAAAATTAATAATAATTCAAATACTTGAATGTCATGCTCCCTCTCCCACCCACCCCAAAAAAGCATAGACATATTATTTCAAGAAATCTTAAAAGAGAACTTCTGAGATGGATAAGAACCAAAGGGAAAAATAAAAATACAAAGAATATACTGTGTTATTTCTGAAAAAAAATCCTCAAATAAAAACTCCCAAGAACATTTTAGCCAAAGTCTAGGTCTTTCAAGTCAAAGAAAAAGTACTACAAATAGCCAAGAAGAAGGAATTCTATACCAAGGAACCACAGTCAGGTGCTTTTAGAAACTAACACTGTTAAGGAGTATAGAGTTTGGAATATAATTGTTTATATACAAAATGGGAAGATGATATATGTCCTCCCTGAACCCTATCATCATCTGCTATAATAAAAGGAGTCTATTTAGAGAAGGAAGACATGAGAATACATCTTGATCATATTAAGAAAGAAATAGAAAGACAAAAGAAAAAGAATATAGTGTAAGTGTAGGGAATGAAGAGAAAAAAAGGAGGGTTAAAGAAAACTGCCCCACATAAATAGGGTAGATAGAAGATATATTTCCTCAAACAAGGAATGGGAAGCATTTAACATCGGAATCTCACTATTATTTAAACTCACCAAAGGAGGGAAGAATATTCTCTCTTTTTTTTTTTTTAATTTAATAGCCTTTTATTTACAAGTTATATGTATGGGTAACTTTACAGCATTAACAATTGCCAAATCTCTTGTTCCAATTTTTTACCTCTTACCCCCCCCACCTCCCCCAGATGACCAGTAGATGTTAAATATATTAAAATATAAATTAGATACACAATAAGTATACATGACCAAACTGTTATTTTGCTGTACAAAAAGAATCAGACTCTGAAATATTGTACAATTAGCTTATGAAGGAAATCAAAAATGCAGGTGGGCAAAAATATAGGGATTGGGAATTCAATGTAATGGTTTTTAGTCATCTCCCAGAGTTCTTTTTCTGGGCATAGCTAGTTCAGTTCATTACTGCTCCATTAGAAATGATTTGGTTGATCTCGTTGCTGAGGATGGCCTGATCCATCAGAACTGGTCATCATCTAGTATTGTTGTTGAAGTATATAATGATCTCCTGGTCCTGCTCATTTCACTCAGCATCAGTTCGTGTAAGTCTCTCCAGGCCTTTCTGAAATCATCCTGTTGGTCATTTCTTACAGAACAGTAATATTCCATAATTTTCATATACCACAATTTATTCAGCCATTCTCCAACTGATGGACATCCATTCAGTTTCCAGTTTCTAGCCACTACAAAAAGGGCTGCCACAAACATTCGTGCACATACAGGTCCCTTTCCCTTCTTTATGATCTCTTTGGGATATAAGCCCAGTAGTAACACTGCTGGATCAAAGGGTATGCACAGTTTGATAACTTTTTGAGCATAGTTCCAAACTACTCTCCAAAATGGTTGGATTCGTTCACAACTCCACCAACAATGCATCAATGTCCCAGTTTTCCCGCATCCCCTCCAACAATCATCATTATTTTTTCCTGTCATCTTAGCCAATCTGACAGGTGTGTAGTGGTATCTTAGAGTTGTCTTAATTTGCATTTCTCTGATTAATAATGACTTGGAGCATCTTTTCATATGACTAGAAATAGTTTCAATTTCTTCATCTGAGAATTGTCTGTTCATATCCTTTGACCATTTTTCAATTGGAGAATGGCTTGATTTCTTATAAATTAGAGTTAATTCTCTATATATTTTGGAAATGAGGCCTTTATCAGAACCTTTGACTGTAAAAATATTTTCCCAGTTTATTGCTTCCCTTCTAATCTTGTCTGCATTAGTTTTGTTTGTACAAAAACTTTTCAGTTTGATATAGTGGAAATTTTCTATTTTGTGATCAGTAATGATCTCTAGTTCTTCTTTGGTCATAAATTCGGGAAGAATACTCTCAAACACACAGAGAGACATGCATGCACACAGAAAAAGTTGTGTTTAGAAATACATTCATTCAACAGAGAAATAGAAAGGAAAGCAAAAAAGAGAAAGAGAACTTCATGGAATGGTAGATTAAAGCGGGGATTATTCCTGAGCAAAATAAATTCTAAGGATTAATTACTTTATTGTTTATTAATTTATTCTTATTAGTTAATCCTTTTTGATGTGACAAAGAATGACAATCTGAGGTAGTGCTCACAAATTGGGGGATGATTGAATAAATAATAGTATATAAATGTGATGCAATAAATAAGTATACAAAGTGCTAAAGGAAATGGATTTGGAAAATCTGAAAGACTTATATGAATTGTTGCAGAGTAGAATATACAGAATCAGGATAATTTATACAGTATCAATGATTTGATAAATATAAGCCTTACAACAAAAACCTGTGTCTTATGGTAATGATTTGTTTTTATTTGAAAAGCTAAATACTATGTAGATATTCTTCTCAATTTAACTTTTATAAGCCTCTTGAAAATTCACTATTAAATTTTTGCTACCATGGTACTTTTGCAATGTCAGGAGGGGAGCTATGAAAACATTGGGTCTAAGACATTGGGTGAATGAATTATTAGAGGACATAAACAAATGTTATAAAGAATCAATAGACATGGATATATTTCAGAAGTATCACTGGAGGAAATTTTAAAATTGATAGATTATAGATACATATTAGTATTCTACATAGAATAGAAGAATAATAGAACATTGGAGCTATAAAATAAATGAACAATCACTGCAGTAATAAATCAGAGATCACTTTTCACATGGAGAGAAAAAACTGTATGGAAACATGTATAGAAAAAACTACATACTGATCATGCCATGCTAGAGTGTGAATATTAGAATCACTACCAGAGATTTTAGCTTTGAATAGAAATGGTACTAAGTCACTTTAGTAGTATACAAGTTAGTATACATTATCATGCACACTGATAAGTCTAATTTTAGTAATATACACATATATTGCTGAGTTTACTAGAGGCAAATTTTTTAATAATCACATATGGGGGAAAATAAATTATATCAATGATATCATATTTTAATATTTTTCTAATTTATAATTATTTTTAAAATACAATCATATTTACTTTTTCCAAAATAAAAAACTACAGTTAACTCTAGTGGTTAGGAGGATAGGTGATGAAGAATTGCCTGGATAAATAAAACCTATAGATAATTTCTGATTTTTCATTTTAATTAGTAGTTTCAACATCTCTTTGGAAGACATTTTACCAGAATTACTAATTAGTAACTTATATCCCATTAATTCCTGGTAAGGGTTTAATGAACAATGAAAAAGTCTAGGAGTGGGCAATGGGTCATGAAGATGGAGACTCAGAGGACTGGAAAAAAACCTGGTATTAAAATTTTCCAAACACACAGTTGATTTTATGTATTTTATTGTTATCATCACTATGTCAAAGGAACCTTGCTATTCCCTCTATCGTGATTAATACAGAATTGCTATAAAGTCTTCATCCAAGTAGGGATAGTTACTGAGATACTAAGAGAATATTCTCAATATTTGCTATCACTTTTGTATGGTACAACACAAATAGACCAACACTTAGGAACTCTGAAGACTTAATTATAAAGTAAGGCACCAATACACCATAATTACCATTTCTTTTTGCCAAATCTATGATTTTCATATATGTGGGGAACTTTCTATACATCTTACAGTCTAAGTGAGCTGTATTATCTGCACAGCCAGTATGGGTGAAGAGGCAGAATTTGAACCCAGGTTTTTATTACTCTGAATTTGGCTTTTTATTTACTATATAGTGCTATCATATATACCATTATTATTAAGCAAGTATATTTAAAAACTAGTATTCATATAGCTGTCAATATGAGATATATTGACATAAATATTTTTAACAAATATAATACTTTAAATAATACTACACCCAAACCTAAGCATCCATTAAAACGAGAGTATATAAGAGTGGGATATATTACTGCATATTACAAATGGGAAATAGTTATGAAGATGTCCAATATGTAATAGGTGATTCAATAACTTGACCTTAAATCTGAGATCCTTCTTTGTGCAGATAAGAGACAATAAAAGAAAGCAGACAATTGATATATTTGAAATAGTTTTCAGAATTTATTTTATGAAAATATTTTTATTTTAACAAATTCTATTAAATGTTTAAAATATTATATTAGTAATGTCAACTAATTCATAATTCATAAAGCTATATTCTACAGCATTCAAAGGAGTTAGTTGTAAGAATAAGTACATTTAATATGATTCAATTTTATTAAAATGCATTGTGATATTACCTTTCAAGATTATTTCTTTTTTTTAACATGTATTCTTTAATTATACATCGTAAATGAATTTTTGTCATAGTGGAAATTAAGTATACCTTTGACAAATATTCTATTTTTCCAAATCTCCCCACCAATTATAACCCATAGGTTTTTAACAGGATTTAGATCCAAAACCATTGGAAACCTATAGGCTATAATAGAATTTATATTTTTATTTTTTTATTTTTAAATCACATTGCTTTATGAACCATAATGGGAGACAAAAATCAGAACAAAAGGAGAAAACCATTCTTTTTCTGGATTCAGATGGCATTTTCTAGCCAAAGTCTATTAGTATTGTCTTGGACCACTGAACCACTGAGAAAGACCAAGTCTTTCATAGTTGATGATCACACATTTTTTCTGTTATTGTATACAATGAAATCCTGGTTCTGCTTATTTTGCTCAGCACCAGTTTATGTAAATTTTTCCAGACCTTTTTAAAATCAGCTTGCTCATCGTTTTTTTATACAACAATAATATTCTATTACATCCATATACAACAACTTATTTAGCCATTTCCCAGTTGATGGGCATCTATTCATCTTCCAATTCTGTGCTACCACCAAAAGAACTGCTACAAACATTTTTTCTCATGTGGGTTCTTTTCCCTACTTTATGATTTGCTTGGGATACAGACCTAATAATGGCACTGCTGAGTCAAAGGGCATGCACAGTTTTATAGTCCTTTGGGCATAGTTCCAGATTTCTCTACAGAATGGTTGGATTATTTTACAACTCCACCAACAATGCATTTGTGTCCCAGTTTTCTCACATCCCCTCCAACATTTATCACTATCTTTTCTTGTCATTTTAGCCAATCTGGGAGGTGTGAGGTGATACCTCAGAGTTGTTTTAATTTGCATTTCTCTAATCAATAATGACTTAGAGCATTTTTCATATAACTATAGATGGTTTCAATTATGTCATCTGAAAATTGTCTGTTCATATCCTTTGACCATCTATCAATTGGTGAATGACTTGTTTTCTTATACATTTGACACAGTTCTTTATATATTTTAGAAATGAGACCTTTGTCAGAAACACTGGCTGTAAAATTGTTTTTCCCAGATTTGTACTTCCTTTTTAATCTTGTTTCCATAGATTTTTTTATGCAAAATCTTTTTAATTTAATGTGATAAAAGTTGCCCATTTTGCCTTTCATAAATCCATCCTACCTCTGGGAACCTGGCCTATCAATGGGAGTTAGACTCCTACTTTGGAGTAGCCTACTTTGGCTACAAATGCATATCCTCCCATCTTCAGTTCCTATTTATTTATCAAAAGAAAAAAAAGATGAAAAACAAATTAAAACCCTGTTTTAGTTTCACTTCACTAAATTCCATATTCCTGTTTTATTGCAAACATTCCCAAATATTGTTTTTCCACGTGAGATTATATTTTTTCACTCACCACATAAATAGAATTTTCAAGGAACTCCATTAAAAATAAGAGGCCTATTGGAAGAGCTCAAAAATGAATTTAAAAATCAAATAAGAAAAACAAGGAAAAGAAAGGCAGAAGAAAAATTGGAGAAAAATGAGAGTTATGCAGGAGAATTGAGAAAGGAGTCAACAGCTTGAAATAGGAAGCACAAAAATTGACAGAAAAAAACAACTCATTAACAACTGGATTGGCCAAATCAGGGTTTGGGGGGTGGGGGGGGGTGGAAGATGAAGAAAATATTTCCTTTAAAAGTGAATTGGCCAAATGAAAAAGAAGGTACAAATGGGGCCCTGTTCTTCTAATTGAAGAAAATAATTCCTTAAAAATTAGAATTGGATAAGTAAAAATTCATGATTCTATGAAATACCAAGAATCAGTCAAATAAGATCAGAAGAATGAAAAAAATAAAAGAAAATATAAAATATTCCATTGGAGAAACAAGTGACCCTTAAAATAGATCAGGAGAGATAATTTAAGAATTATTGGACTACCATCATTTAAAAAAAAGAGCCAGGACAGCATATTTCAAGAAATTTTTGAGGAAAACTGCCTTGATATCCTTGATATCCCAAGGTAAAATAGTCATTGAAAGAATCCACTAATCACCTCCTAAAAGACATCCTTAAATGAAAACTTCAATAAATATTGTAATCAAATTCCAGAATTATCAAGTCAAGGAGAAAATTTTATAAAAGGCCATAAAGAAGTAATTGAAATATCAAGAAGTCACAGTAAGGATTATAAAAGACTTAGAAGCTTCTACATTAAAGAATTGGAGAACTTGGAATATGATATTCCAGAAGTCAATAAACCATGAATCAAATGCCCCACAAATTGATTGTAATCTTTCAAGGGAAAATATGGATATTAATAAAACAGAGGACTGTCAAACTCTGCTAATGCAAAGACCAGAGCTGAACTAAAAATCTGATTTTCAAATACAGGAATCAAGAGTAGCATTAAAAAGTAAACAGGAAAGAAAAAACTGTTATTCAATAAGATTAAACTCTTTAAACATCACTAAACAGGAAGATGATACTTGTATGTCTTGAGAACTGTATATCAATTAAGACAATTAGAAGGAGTGTACACACCTCTTAGATAAAATTACAGGAAAAGATAATAATAAATGTTGGATGGGATATGGGAAAACTGGGTCACTAATAATACATTGTTGGTAGAGATCTGAACTGATCCAACCATATTGGAGACTGTGATGACCGCATATTTTAAAATCAGCCGGAGTAAGGAATTCAGGTTAGGGGAAAATCTTCAATCTTTTATTCTCAGTAGAGATGAAGAAAGATTGGAGGTAAAAGGGAATTGGCAATAGCAATGTGTGCAGCTGAGTTAAGAAGCTAGCTAGACCAGAAGCCACGAGACCAGCAGCCACCAGAACCAAATCCAGCCAGCAATCTCTCTGCCTCTCTTCCTGTCTCTCTGCCTCCACCCACCAAAATTTTCATTTCCTATACAACACATCAGGACTTGCACAGAGAGTGGGCAGGGGCCATTCTTTCTCCAAGCATATATATATATATTTTTTTTAATTTATTTTTTTTTATTTAATAGCCTTTTATTTACAGGTTATATGCATGGGTAACTTTACAGCGTTAACAATTGCCATACCTCTTGTTCCAATTTTTCACCTCTTACCCCCCATCCCCTCCCCTAGATGGCAGGATGACCAGTAGATGTTAAATACATTAAAATATAAATTAGATACACAATAAGTATACATGACCAAAACATTATTTTGCTGTATAAAAAGAATCAGACTCTGAAATATTGTACAATTAGCTTGTGAAGGAAATCAAAAATGCAGGTGGTCCAAGCATATATATTAATAGAGGTATAATCCAATTACTATTTAGCCTCACAAGCTTGGGACCTCAGTGCATCAACTCAAGGCTCAGCCCATTACAGAGAACATTTTGGAACTGTGCCCAAAGGGCTATCCCACTGTGCATACCCTTTGATCCAGTAGTGTCTTACTAGATCTATAACCCAAAGAGATCATAAAAACGGAAGAGGACCCACATATACAAAAATGTAGCAGCCCCTTTTGTACTGAAAGGAAATGGAAACTGAGTGGATACCCATCAGCTGGAGAATGGCTGCATAAGTTAATAGTTTATGAATATTATGGATTATTATTTTTCTGTAAGAAATGACCAAAAGAATGATTTTAGAAAGGTCTGGAGAGATTTACATGAACTGATATTAAGTGAAGTAAGTAGGACTAAAAGAACATTGTGCAAAGCAACTACAAGATTATGTGATGATCAACTCTGATGGACATAGCTCTTTTCAACATGAGGTCATTCAGGCCAGTCCAATAGACTTGTGATGGAGAGAGCCAAAGGCATCTAGAGAGAGAACTGTGGGACTGGGACTGACTGTGGATCACAACATAGAATTTTCACCTTTTTTGTTGTTATTTGCTTGCTTTTTTTTTTCTTTCTCATTTTTTTCCCTTTTGATTTGATTTTTCTTGTGCAGCAGTTGGCTATAGAGATTTATCTTACCCTATAGAGAAGATGATGAAAGGAGAAAGAAAAGGGAATGATAGAAGCTGATAGAAAGGAGGGCAGAAGTATAAGGGAAAAAAAAGGAGAGGGCTGATAGAAGGGAGAGAAGACTGATGGAGGTGCTGTTCAGAAGCAAAACACTGGTGAAGAGGGGCAGAATGAATTGAGAGAGAAAAATATAAATGGGGGAAAAGAAGATAGAGAGAAATAAACAATTAGAATCATAACTATAATGTGAATAGGATAAAATCTCCCATAAGAGTGAAGTGGATAGCAAAGTAGTTCAAAAAACAGAAATTTATTATATGTTATTTACAAAAAAACATAGGTCAGAGATTGAATGGAGCACATGGTGCACCTAGACAAAAACTGACCATGTATTAGGGCACAAAAGTCCTACAATCAAATGTAGAAAGACAGAAATAGTAAATAAATTCTTCTCAGATCATGATGTAACTAAAAATTACATGTAATAAAAAGTCATGGAAAGATTGAGTAAAAACTAATTTGAAACTAAATAATCTAATCCTAAAAAACATGTGGTTCAAAATAGCAAAAATCACAGAAACAATCAATAATGTTATTGAAGAGAATGACAATAATGAAACAATATTCCAAAACTGATAGGATACAGCCAAGGCAGTCTTTAGGAGGGATTTTATACCTCTAAATGCTTACCTGAATAAAAAAAGAAAAGAGAAGATCAATTAATTTGGCATGCAGATAAAAATAAAAAAGAACAAGTTAAAAATCCTTAAATATCAAAAGAGAAATTCTAAAAATCAAAGGAGAAATTAATACAATTAAAAGTAAAAAAAAACTATTGAACTAATAAATAAAACAAAGACTTGGTTTTATTAAAAGATAATTTTTGGTTAATTTGTTTACAAAAAAGAGAGAGAAAACCAAATTATCACAAAATTGAAAAAGATGAATGTATCAACAATGAAGAGGAAATTAAAACAATAATTAAGAGCTATTTTGCCCAACTGGATACAAATAAATCTGAAATATATTCTATTTTACTTAGATTGTCAGATTTATTTTATTGCTTTATTTATACATATATGTATATCCAAACAATAGAGAACATTATGAAATGCAAAATGAGCAATTTTGATTACATTAAATTTATTTTTTCATTACCAAAATCAATATAACCAAGTTTAGAAGCAAAGTAGAAATCTGGGAAACAATTTTACATCCAGTTTTAAAATATAAATTGAGGGCAGCTTTTAGATGAGAATTTGGCCTTGTCTCCACATAAAAGTTTGGGATCACCATGAATATTGTATTTTACTATTCAGTCAACAAGCATTCAAATAGGTGCCCAGTATGTGTCAGTCTTAGCTAAACCTATTTTTATTCCAGTCCACCAGTTTCATAAGGGTTTATTTAGATTTGCATTGGTAGAACAAATCACAATAAGATAAATGCAAATCTAATGGTTTGTCTATGGGGAAATTATCATTTTCCACAATCGGTGTTCATGAATACATATTATTTTGCTTAGAAAATATGTCACATAGAGGCAACTAGATGGCATAGTGAATAGATCACCAGCCCTGAGGTTAGTAGAACCTGAGTTCAAATCTGTTCTCAGACACTTAATTCTTCCTGTGTGACACTGGGCAAGTCACTTAACTCCAATTGTCTCAGAAAAAAATGTTAAAAAAAAAAAAAAAAGGAAAAGAAAATATACCTCATACAAGTCACCAGACCAAAAACTATCCATGATAGCAATACTGAGCTATAATAGTGTTCTGTTAATTTAAGAATAGGTTCAGAACGGTCCTTTGAATGGCCTTTTTTAACTCAATTAAAATAAAAATAAAATTATAACTCAATTAAAGTGGACATAAAGTTTAATTACACAATACATGGAATAGATTGCCTACAATAATGACCAATACAGCAAATAATACATAAAAGACAAAGAATAAGGAAAACTATGACTAAGATAGGAGAGAGAGAGAGAGAGATAGTACACATCACCGATCTAGGAGCACAGCTGGGGGCCCCGTTGCAGCTCAATTGGGAAAAGTGTTAGTCCCAGGCGGAATAGTCCCCGTGGGTGAAACCCAATGAGGAATAAACCTAGACTGATTTTATAGAAAAAAGAGCTAACCTGCTCATCTATAGAAATGCAAGTATAGGAGAAGGAAATGCCAGATGGGCTTCCAAGATATGACTTAATAAATGTAGATGTCAGGGAGGGGCCAACCCTCCCAGACACCTATTGTGTCCCAAAGAGTGGCTAGTTCCTGGGATTGTAGAGGTGAAGCTAAACAGATGTGGCATATTCCCGGTCTCAAAGAGTTAAAGAAAGGCTAAGTTCCCATGGAGAGTCACGTTCTTGAAATGATTTGAAATGAACTTACTAATAAGAAGGCATTTCTTTTTTTTAATTTTTTTTATTTAATAGCCTTTTATTTACAGGATATATACATGGGTAACTTTACAACATTAACAATTGCCAAACCTCTTGTTCCAATTTTTCATCTCTACCCCCACCCCTCCCCTAGATGGCAGGATGACCAGTAGATGTTAAATATATTAAAATATAAATTAGATACACAATAAGTATACATGACCAAACGTTATTTTGCTGTACAAAAAGAATCAGACTCTGAAATATTGTACAATTAGCTTGTGAGGGAATCAAAATGCAGGTGTGCATAAATATAGGGATTGGGAATTCAATGTAATGGTTTTTAGTCATCTCCCAGAGTTCTTTTTCTGGGCATAGCTAGTTCAGTTCATTACTGCTCCATTAGAAATGATTTGGTTGATCTCGTTGCTGAGGATGGCCTGGTCCATCAGAACTGGTCATCAGTCTTCTCATTTTTCAAAGTTTTATCTCTGCTTATCCCAGGGTAGTCTTTTCCTAAGCTATGGTATAATAAATGTCATTCTCATCAGTAGCATCTATTTAAAATCAGCAATAAGCATCATATGTAATGGGGACAAACTGCAACCATTCCCAATAAGATCAGGAGTGAAACAAGGTTGCCCACTATCACTGTTACTATTTAATATTGTATTAGAAATGCTAGCTTTGGCAATAAGAACTGAGAAAGATATTAAAGGAATAAGAATAGGCAATGAGGAAACCAAATTATCACTCTTTGCTGATGATATAATGGTATACTTAGAGAACCCCAGAGATTCTACTAAAAAGTTATTAGAAATAATCCACAATTTTAGCAAAGTTGCTGGTTATAAAATAAACCCACATAAGTCATCAGCATTCTTATATATCACTAACAAAATCTAACAGTCAGAGTTACAAAGAGAAATCCCATTTAAAGTAGCTACTGATAGTATAAAATATTTAGGAATCTATCTGCCAAGGGAAAATCAGAAACTTTATGAGCAAAATTACAAAACACTTTCCACACAAATTAAGTCTGATCTAACCAACTGGAAAAATATTAAATGCTCTTGGATTGGGTGAGTAAATATAATAAAGATGACAATACTACCTAAACTAATCTATTTATTTAGTGCTATACTAATCAGACTTCCCAAAAACTATTTTGATGACCTAGAAAAAATAACAACAAAGTTCATATGGAAAAACAAAAGGTCAAGAATTTCAAGGGAATTGATGAAAAAAAATCAAATGAAGGAGCCTAGCTGTACCAGATCTAAAATTATATTATAAGGCAGCAGTTAATAAAACTATCTGGTATTGGCTAAGAAATAGACTAGTTGATCAATGGAATAGGTTAGGTTCAAAGGACAAAACAGTCAATAACTTTAATTATCTAGTGTTTGACAAACCCAAAGACCCCAGTTTTTGGGATAAGAATGCATGATTTGACAAAATTGCTGGGAAAATTGGAAATTAGTATGGCAGAAAGTAGGCATTGACCACACTAACACCTGCATAAACAAGATAAGGTCAAAATGGGTTCATGATCTAGGCATAAAAATGAGATCATAAATAAATTGGAAGAGCATAGGATAGTTTCACCTCTCGGATGTGTGGAAGAGGAAGGTCTTTATGACCAAAGCAGAACTAGAGATCATTACTGATCACAAAATAGAAAATTTCGATTATACCAAACTGAAAAGTTTTTGTACAAACAAAACTAATGCAGGCAAGATTAGAAGGGAAACAATAAACTGGGAAAACATTTTTACAGTCAAAGGTTCTGATAAAGGACTCATTTCCAAAATATATAGAGAATTGATTCTAATTTATAAGAAATCAAGCCATTCTCCAATTAAGAACAAGCACCATTTCATTCATCTTAGCAGTTCTTCACACTGATCGTCTTCACAACTAGACAACTCTCCTTCCTTACTTCTGCATCTTAGAATCTTTGGCTTCCTTTAAAATTCAGTTCAAATCACTTTCTTAAAAAGACCTCTCTTGGTCTCTATATCTGTTAATACTATCTTCTCTAAGATTATTATATCTACTCTCTAAGTATCTCATATGTATCTATTTATATTCATGTGATATAAGCTCTTTAAAGGCAGTAACTGTTTTCATTTTTTTCTTTCCATTCCTTGCACATTACACACTTTCTGGAACACATTAAGCATTAGAATGATTATCACTTTGTTCACTGTTGACTGCTAGTTAATGGAAAGTCTTGTTGATAATGATGCCTCAGCTGGGTTTGGAGATGATGTTCATGAGTTCAAACACTATGCCAGTGTAATGCAAGCTATAATCATTTCTATGATTTTGGAAAGAGTCTGTTGTCTGAGAATCAGCCTAGTTAAAAGTGGAAAGGTTTCTAATTAGTAGACAAACCACGCGATGATGAACTATTTATCTATGGGAACCCAAAAAACAAATAAAAGGTTTTTTTGGGGGTTTTTTTTAAATAACTTTTTATTGACAGAACCCATGCCAGGGTAATTTTTTACAACATTATCCCTTGCACTCACTTCTGTTCCGATTTTTCCCTCCCTTCCTCCACCCTCTCCCCCAGATGGCAAGCTAGTCCTATTCTTGTTAAATAGATTACAGTAGATCTTGGATACAATATATGTGTGCAGAACCGAACAGTTTTCTTGTAGCTCAGGGAGAATTGGATTTAGAAGGTATAAATAACCTGGGAAGAAGAACAAAAATGCAAGCAGTTTTTACATTCATTTCCTAGTGTTCTTTCTTTGGGTGTAGCTGCTTCTGTCCATCCTTGATCAATTGAAACTAAGTTAGATCTTGTCTTTGTTGAAGAAATCCACTTCCATTAGAATACATCCTCATACAGTATCGTTGTTGAGGTATATAATGATTTCCTGGTTCTGCTCATTTCGCTCAGCATCAGTTCATGTAAGTCTCGCCAATCCTCTCTGTATTCGTCCTGCTGGTCATTTCTTACAGAACAATAATATTCCATAACATTCATATACCACAATTTACTCAACCATTCTCCAATTGATGGGTATCCATTCATTTTCCAGCTTCTGGCCACTACAAACAGGGCTGCCACAAACATTTTGGCACATACAGGTCCCTTTCCCTTTTTTAGTATCTCCTTGGGGTATAAGCCCAGTAGTAGCACTGCTGGGTCAAAGGGTATGCACAATTTGATAACTTTTTGGGCATAATTCCAGATTGCTCTCCAGAATGGTTGGATTCATTCACAACTCTACCAGCAATGTATCAGTGTCCCAGTTTTCCCGCATCCCCTTAAGAGCATTAAAAAATTAATGCTCTTTAATCTTGTATAGACCCCTTTCATTTCTGCAGGGATACTGAACAGAATAGAAGAAAAGAGATTTGAAGGTACTAAGAATACCAGTTTCTGGAATATTTATGGATATGAATTTAACTGTTGATACTATATTAAATTCTTGTGTGATGATCAACAAGTTAACCAGTTTAATCTATTATTGAGACAACAGAACCATGTTATTATTGTCATTTTCACTATAAATTTATAAGATTTAAGTTGCAATAAAATGCAAAAAATGGCTCAGAGATTATCCTTGTAAGAGCATGACAAGAGCTGACAAGAATAGTTCAATCAAAAGTTCTAAGGCAATAAGAAACATCATTCACAGAACAAACCAAAAGACTACTATGAGGATAATTACAGCTTATACAACAATATATATTGAATAAGATTTGCAGCTAAATACATTCTACAAAAAATTAATAAAACATTAAAATTAGATTAATATATAATTGAATCCCTTTCATTTTTAGGATCAAATATAAAATTTTCTTCTTGACATTCAAAACCCTTCACAAGCAGATCTTCCATCTATTCATTCTTCTTATACTATTCACACCACCCTCCCCCATCCATATTTTGTAATCCTATAAAACTGGCCTTTATGATTACTAATACATGACACTCCATCCTCTTGACTCTGGCAATATTCATTAGCTGTTCCCTATGCATCAACTGCTCTCCCCCCTCATCTCTGCTTTATAGGTTCTCTGGCTTCATTTAAGTTCCAGATAAAATCCCACTTTCTACAGGAAGGTTTTACTTCTAGCACTTTCCAATGTATCCAGCATTAGACTACTCTGGAGAATGTCTTTTTGCTTTTCTTGGAAAACTCTCAGTCCTTAGCACAGTGTCAGGTATATATGTTTGATCAATGTTTATTGATAGATTTAATTTAATGCAAAATTGAAGACAGAAAAATATAGTGAAAATGTGTTGGAAAATATTAACTGATCCAAAATCAACCCACAAATCATAATCATCATGAATTTATTAAGTGTTTACTATGTGCCAGGTACTAAGACTATTGAGACAAAAATGAAACAACCTCTGGCTTCAGAGAGCTTATATTTTATCAGAAGAAGCAACATGTGCAAGTATAGGTATTTCAAAATATATACATACTACATTTGGGATGGGCAAGGAAGCACCCTCTTCTACTAAGGCACTCTAGGTTTGGGTTCCTGTGGTCCCAGGTTAATGTCCTTTCAGATTTTTCTTGAATTCTCTGACTCATTAGCTCCTCCTAGAAAACTTCTAAAGTAAAGCTAAAGAATGGCTTGTAACTAGGATCCACCTAGAAGGGACTAATGGGATTTATTATACTACTGAAGAGGAAAAAAAAAATTACAAAGCATATCTTTTTAATTTAGCACTATTTATTCCTTTTACCGCAAAAGAAAAGCTAAAAACACAAGATTCATGAATATGCATTGACAAACATTAAAAATATGAAACAGTAACTAATCACTACTACACTAATACACATACTACTATAATATTCTGTCAGGTGATTGTTACTTAAAGCATTAAATCATGAAAAATTTAATAGGATTAACAAACAGGCTCTTCATTGTCTAAGTATATTCATATCACTTAGTCTCTGGACAATAGTTATCTTTACTTTGAGTAGTTGCTAAGAAAATCATTCTTCTATGAAGCAATCATCAAGAAAGTAAAGAATTTCTTTAAATTATAAGGTTGCCTGCTCTGAGGCAAGAAAAACCAGTCTCAAGATCACTGTTTGCTTAAAATAAGGGAAAGGGACACAAAGTAGAAGAGGCAGCTATGACCTGGGTATCTATTCTCATAGATCTCCCATTGCCATCTTCCTTAATGTCTGAGAAAAACATGAAAATTCTTAATGTATTCAACAGAAAGGAAAAGAAAGTGAGCAAATAAGAGTTCTTACAAGTCTAATGAATGGGGCAGGTTTTTTTTGGATGTGACCAGTCTTTTCCTGCCACTCCAAAAATGGTGAGCAAAGGGCCAACCAGGAGCCAGTCTCTGTTCATTCATATACCCTTCAGCAAGGACTTAAGGCATATGTGTCAATGGAAGTGGGTTAGTAATGAGGTAACCATAAAGAAATAGGGCATTTGCTCATCTCCTGGGAAATATTCTAGCCAAAACAGAGAAAAGCAGAAGGAGAATTCAAATAACTTTCACCACAAAGTAGAAACAAAGCAGTTTTATGAGGGAAGGTACAACAAGTTTTGAAAGGTAGTCAGGAACTACATTACAACTGATTGACTTGAGATTTAAAGAAAAGTAGATATTTGAACAAAGGAAGTTACAGAAGATATGAATTTCAGGTATGGGGGATAGATCCCAGGGGTGTGAGATGGAACGTTATATGTGGGGAACAAGAAGGTCAATTTTACTGGGCCAAAACATGCATGATGAGGTATAATAAGTAATAAGCCTAGAAGGTATTTTCTTATTAGTTGAATAAGATAATATTTATAATAAGCCCTTAGCACAGTGCCTTGCATATATATATATATATATATATATATACATATACATATATAACTATGCCTTGCATATATGTGTGTGCTATATACTTATTCCCTTCTACTATATAAATATTATATTAATATTTACATAATTAATGGTCCTCACTTTGGAGACCACTGCTCTAGCCAAAATGGATCCACAAGCAGAAATGGACAAATAAATGTAAGGATGGTCGAATAAGGTGTACTACCTAAAATGGGCTTTGCAGTAAGCCTCCTAAGTATCTAGGAATTTTACCCAAAACAAGTTTGACTATGTAAGATTGAATAGTTTTACATAAGCAATACCAAAGTGGCTAAAATTTAAAGGGAAACAGGTAACCAGGGGAAAAAATATTCAAAGTTTCTTTGATAAAGGTATCATTTCCAAGATAATTAAAGACCTGATTCCAATTTCTAAGAATAACTGATAAAATGTCAAAAGATATGAACATGTGGTTCTCAAAGAAAAATATCTGAGCAAGTCTTATGTTCCAAGTCATTAGTAATTAGAGAAATGCAAATTAAAATGACTCTGAAATTATCGCTCATGACCATTAGATTGGCAAAGGTAAAATAGAAAAAAAAAATGCTAATGGGAAAAATTAGGAAAAACAGCATATTAATACACTTTTGGTAAAGTTGTGAGCTGGTGTAGCCATTGTGGAGAACAATCTGATAAACATAACTCAAATGTCTTTGAATTACGCATACTTTTGTCCCAATGATACCCATTCTAAATCTATATATAAAAGAGATCAAAGAAAGAGTAAAAGGTTCCATATGTATCAAAATACTTATAAATACATTTTGGGGGGGTAAGGAGTAAAGAAACATATGGATTCATCAACTGGATAACATCTAAACAAATAATGGTATATAAATATAGCAGAATAGAGTTGCCATTACCACTTCATTTCAAACAGAATGAAAATGTTGGTTGAAAATCACAATATTCAAATAATTCTATCAATTGACAAGCATTTGTTTTTTTTAATTGTAACTTTTTTTTTCAAATACATGCTAAGATAGTTTTCAATGCTCATCTTTGCAAAATTTGTGTTTAAAATTTTTTTCCGTCCCTTTCCCTCCTTCGCTAGACAGCAAGCAATCCAATATAGGCTAAATGTATAATTAATTTTTCTAAATTCATTTCCATATTCATCATGCTGTACAAGAAAAATCAAAAAGTGAAAGAAAAAAAACAAGCAAACAAACAATAACAACAATAAAAATGTGAAAAATGTTTTGATAGTTCACGCTCCATAGTTCTCTTTCTGGATGCAAGATGGCTCTTTCTATTACAAGTCTATTGGAATTACCATGAATCACCTTATTGCTGAAAAGAGACAAGTCCATCAGATGATTATTACAAAATCATTTTGTTGCTGTGTACAACATTCTCTTAGTTATGCTCACTTCATTTAGCATCAATTCATTTAAGATTTGACAAGTATATCTCAGGCACCTATTATGTTTCAGGCAATTCTGCTAACTGCTAGAGATACAAACACAAGAGTTGGGGCAAGGTTTGAAGATCAGGGTCCAGAAGGAAAGCTAAAAAAGCAGACTTCACAATTCAGCTCATGTAAACTACTGCTTGCTGCCATTACTATATGCTACTTTTATAATGAACCAAAGGTTCATTTGTTCTTGTTCCATTAAAAGCTAATTAAGTCAGTAAAATATTTTTATGGACATACTTAAAATCAAAATTGAAAATGTACAAAGCAAAACTTAAGGAAACATCTTAAATCTGATTTTAACTTCACATATCTCTAATTCTCCCTAAGCATTCATCACAATTTATAATGGTACTTTTCACCCTGGAATTGTTACCAGGACCCCAGCCACCTTATGATTTCAGGCACTGGTGTTTCTATTGTGGAACTGTATCCTACAGCTCTCTGAACCCTCTCAAGATATCTTGGGGTTTACTGACTAGATTTTTTTCTTAAGGACCAGGCTTTAAACCAAAATTAATCTGATTCTAATTGGCCATCAGTAGGTTCCTACCAAAACCCATTTGGTCATTGTTTGGGTCTTGATTGACTCAGATTGAATGTAAATAGCATTTGTTTCTGCTTTGGCCAGAAACCATGAAATTCTGCCCCTACCAGATTCATTTATTTATTTAGATTTTTGTTTTTGGACTAGGTGAAAGGAGACATTCTTTGCCTTAATTGCTATCTATCCTTATTGTTTGAATAGGTACTGCTTCAGTCAAACTGAGACCTCTTGAAGACTTAAGTTTAAAAAGGCCAAGGTCTCCCATTTCATCCAGGACCATATCTAGTCTTCTTGATCTCTATTTGATCACTGGACTCAGATGGCTCTGGAGGGAAAAGTGAGGCAGATTACCTTCCCCAGCCCTCTTTCACTTAAATACAATTCACTTGTATGTCATGGCATCACCTCCCTAATGTCATGGTACTCTTCAAGAACAAGAAAGCACAAACAACAACAACAATGTAAAGTTGACTTTGTATAATTGTGATGAATAATACTCTTTCCTAATAGTACATCTGCAAATAAGTTTGTTAACAAAAATTATCGTGCTTTCATTATTATATATTCTTTATTATATTATAATATATATATAATTATAATTATATTATAATATATTATAATTATAATATATTATATTATAATTCTCAAATAATAGGATATAAGATTTTCAGGAATACTGTGTTGTTGATTATTATAGAGATGGTACAAGGCCAATCAGGAAGACCCGAGTTCAAATCTAAATTTAGATATTCTCTGTGTGACAACAGACAAGTCACCCAACCTTTCTCAGTGTTAGTTACTTCATCTGTAAAACGGAGATAATAACACCTACCTCAGCACTAGGCTATTATAAGTATTAAATGATATTTACATATACAAAGTAATTTAAGACCTATATAAATGCTCATCGTTTTTATAGGAATATTCTCAGCAAGATTGTACTCATTTGTTTACTGATAAAACTCACAGATATTTATGAACTATATTTTTCTTTTTCCAATCACTGAATATTAACAGTACTTATAAAATAATCATTCAGTTATTTGAAGAATTATATGAAAAGAAGAAATAAGCATGATATCATCTTCTTTCTATTACCTGAGATTAAGCAATTTTCAAGAAATTTCCTGGAATAATATAGGTCACCCTCTATGCCTCGAAGATGGTTTTTTATGAGTTGCTGCTACAAAAAAAAAGTATCATCTTACAATTAATTTCTTGGAAAAATTTCAAAAATCAATATGGCTACATTACAACTATTTATTACCTATTTTGACATAGCTGCCTCATTCTTATTTTATCTTGCTCTGGGTTCTGTTAATGTAAAATGTTGAAACAACAATTTTGTCCACTTAGAAATTATAGCCAAACAAAAACAAACAGAATACAACTTGTTTTGAAGTCCATAACTTGTACTTTTTGTTTGTAAAAGATAAATCACAGGATAATAGCTTTACAAAATCAAGAACCTTATTCTTTTAAACAATCCTAGAACTATAAAGCCTGCTATGTCTGGAGAAAAGGAAATAGGAACAAGAATTCAAGTCCATGAGAAATATTGAGAGTGGTGCTAAATGTAAATCCACTTTCCCCAAACTTGATAGTATTTTACCAAAGAAAAAATGAATTTCCTTAGCTTCTCCCAGCACCAGAGAAGCCCAGTTAGTAATACTTTCTCTCCATTTGGGATAATATCTAGCATAGTAGCTAGTGAAGCATAGTTTAACTGAGGTTCCAAGTGCCAACAATTTGGACCAAAACCAGGCTTTCACTTGCCATTGTAGTTTGTCAAAGTTTCCACACTAAGCTTGGAAGCTTGACTTCTCAATACAATTGTCCCCTCCCCAACTCCTGGGACAATTCTATAAATTGTTATCTATGATTTCCTGAAAAAAAAGGAAAAGTTGTGTGTGTGTGTGTGTGTGTATTTGTAAAGATGGAACAGGCAGCTTTGTTCCTAAACAGAAAAGAAAATGCTAAGTAATAATCATAGAATGATTAGATGAAAATCCAGTAATTTATTAGTATGAGATACTTTAGTAAGCTAATATTCAGTTTTTGCAGTGCTGCTAATTAGTTCAGTACAGTTCACTTTTACTAGATATGAAAATTTAATACTCGATAGAATTTTCTTCCTGATTTCAGTCTCTTTTTCTCTACCTGTTTTTCTTTCTCTCCTGCCCTCCCCATGAAAAACTATTCCCATGGCACCAGCTTTATGTTGTAATTACAAACACCCTTGGCATAAACTCTTGCTTCTATTATCTCTAGGACCTCACAATATTCTCAAGATCATTGCTAAAGGAAATAAATACCCAAGAAAGTAAAAGGAAATCTAGAGGCCCTGGAAGAAATCTAACTAGTTGATCTATACTTAGACTCTCCATAAGCCCCTCAATAACTACAAAAATCTTCTATGAAAAACCTCTCCAATATTTATAATCATCATCATTGCTAATATTTATATAGTGTTTACTAAATTCCAGGCACTATACTTCACAAAGATTATCTCACTTGAAACTCACAACAATCCTAGGAGGTGGGTGCTATTATTAGCCCCATTTTAAAGATGAGGAAACTAAAGCAAACAGAAGTGACTTGTTCAGACTCTCATAAGTAGAATATATCTGAGGCTGAGTTTGAATTAAGGTCTTCATTCCCTGTTCTGCACTCAAGCCACAGAGCCTCCTAATTACCCTACAAATGCAAAGACTTCCAAAATTATGTCAAAGTCTCATATCAAGTAAAATGACTATTTAGATACCCCTTGGCTTAGCCACAAAGACTCTCAACTTCCACAAATTTTGGTACTTTACCCACCAACAATTTTCTCAGGTTTCAATTCTAGGAGATGTCTGATTTTCAAATAGCAGAAGAAAGCTATGAAATTGGAAGATATTTGAACATTCATTGGCTGCTCACCTCACCTCAGCTTCACAAGGAAAATGGCTGTTAGGTTGCTTAAGAGAATCTAGGATTTCCCCAAAGAAGAAGAAATAAGAATGCTATCTTATGCATCAGACAATAGAACAGGTTGTTTTCTTTCCATATAGAGAGAGCAATGATGAGCATAAAAGAATCAGAGTCTGAATGAAAAGAATAACTTAAATAGGATTTGGAAACTCAACTTGTAGCCAACTTGTAACTTGTAGTTATCTGGCAGGAGACTAAGAGAAAGCAGTGTGTGTGTGTATTTCCAAGGCAGAGATTTTCACTGGTTCATCTTTCTCAAATGCCAACTCTTCCCATTTTTTTCCAGCTTGCTGCTACCATCACAAGTTACCACTTTAGTAGATATTGCAGCCATAGCTATAGTGACCTTCCAGGACCTCATGATTTTCTGAAACTTACAAGATCACCTGGGCTCAATCAACTTAAGATTTCAGCTTAGTCACCTGGTGACTTTGGAAGAGCTTCCATCATTTCTTTATTTTACTCTCCCATGAGGCTTTAAGAGAGACCTCATGATTTGAAGCCATAAAGGAAAAAGAACACTTTGAGGTGGAGGTAGACCAGGGGTTTGAAGCAACTTACTGATTTTTGAGCCAGAACTGTCCATTTACAGCTAAGTCCTGATTAGTACATATAATGATTTCTGTGACGTTATCCCAAGTATTTACACTTTTTGAAGATATGATTATGTGAAATATAGCAGTTTATTCTAGCTCAATTCAAATATGTAGTACAAATCCAAATAAAGTGACCAATACACAATATTCATTATTTTCATTAATTGAAAGCTATCTAAGTTCTGGCTTGAGAACCAATGGAAAGACTTAACATATTGACAGAATCTATATAGTCTCAAAAACAGATGGGGAAAAGGACACACATTACACATGTGTCCCATAAGTAGAAAAACTAATGAAAAACTTCATTACACGTAAGTTTATTAGATTTGATATCCAAATAACTAGGTTTGAATCTAGTCTCTGTCATTTATTAGCTGTGTCCCTAGCCATGAAATATAGAAAATCATACTTAAATTGCCTGTTTGTTGTAAAATTTGAGATAAAGTATAGAAAATACTATATGAAAGACAAGCTACTAAGTACATGGGAGTGATTAGTATCACCAATAATAATTATAAGAGGAATAATTTATCCATTTTCATCACGTTTAATCTAGCCATCTGTTTTTCTTTAAAAATTCATAAAAATGTTTTTCAACTTCCACAAACTTCATATTAGGTTTCAACCAAATATCTGTAATTAAGTCATGAAATTTTAATTGATGATTATTCTATTTGATTTTATTTGACTTGTTTGATTTTATTTGATTAACATTCTACTTGATTCTACTTGATTAATAAACTTAATTTTCATCTTTACTCTTCACATACATTGGCCTTCTCCCCAATAAGTATATATATTTTCAAATAATTATGTAATTCATTACTAATTTTCTGTCCACAAATTATATGAAATAATATGTATATAATCATGGAGTCTGTTACTTGCTCGATAGGATTTCTAAATAGCTATGCCATAGTTCAAATATATTTAAAGGAATAGATCATGGTGGTAGATGGTAGAAAATGTTATAGAATACCACATGCCATTTAGAGTCATTCTACAAGATATCAAGTACGGCATATATAATAGAATCTATCCTTTGAAAAGATATTGGCAGGTTAAGGCACAAGTACAACCAACAACATATGGACCACCTGATTTATATACTGTCACAGGCAATGCACTTTGGAGTCCAAAAAACCTAGAAGAAGGAAAAGGAGGGGGAGAAGCAGAGGGAGGAAAAAGAGAAAAGGGGAGGGGAAAGGAAGAAGAAAAAGGAAAGGGGAAATGAGAAGGGGAAGGGAGAATGGGGAAAGGAAGGAGGAATGGAGAAAATGAAAGGAAGACTGGAGGGGAAAAAAAGGAAGCAGGGAAAAGAATAAGCAGGAGCAGCAAGAGCTGGTGGTCAAGATGGGTATGCATCCTTTCTGCATTCTCAACATCCTGGAACTGAAAAAACAAATCAATGTGAGCTAATAGTGAAAAGGATACATTTCACATCATGAATGTTAAGTAGAAGAGAAAAGGGGGAAAGGAGGGGGAACTGCAAGCCAGTTAGATAATCTATGCTGTTCCCCCTTGCAGAAATTTCCTCATGTTTTTTTTTTTTTTGGGGGGGGGGGAGAGTTGAACCAAGATCAGTAAAACAAAATATTACTAGCTTCTACTCTACATTATGTGTACCTTAAAAACAAAGTAAGCTTTGATGATCTGTCCTAATGGAAGCTCGCAACAATATGATATAATTTAATATTGAGAAAAAGTGTCCCTGTTGGATTTTAAACATAGACATAGTTTTCCTTCGTCTTCTCTATCTCAATCATTCTTAGTTATTCCGTATCTCTTGTCTCTGAATCCATCACCGTCCTTCCTAGAAAGTAGCATCTATAAATAAACAATACTTTGGATAGGGTCCCATTAGCCCAGAGTTAAACGGGACTTATTCTCTCTGTGATTTAAACGCTATTTCCATCGTCTTGGGGTGTGTTTAAATCTTTCAATTAAAGCTGACAAATCTGTTGCCATATAGTCCTTCTTCCCATTAATAACAGAATCAGTGCGGCAATTTACGTAATGCACAGAGGCTTGGCTTGAACTCAGGTCTTACTGGCTAAAATCAGCTCTTCCCTCGCTGTGTCAGACTCTGAGTATACAAATCCGCTCCGGAAGGCAGCAAAGGGGAAGGAAGAATCAGAAGAGGAAACTACACTGTATCTGTTCCAGGGGAGTCCATCAGCACCCCCCCCACCCCCACCCCCGCCTCGTTTTCAGTCTAGGCTTCATCGTACCATTAATAACTACAAGAGACTTGGGAGATGATCAAGTCAAATCTCGTTTTACAAGAAAAGAAGCCGAAGTTCGGAAAGGAAGGGATTTGTCCGTGGTCACAAAGGAAAGCATCGAGAGCGGGTCCCGAATTCGAATGTGGCTCCTTCCAATCCAGATCCATCCGGCTCCATCAGGCCGCACCTTAACTACTTTCCATTTCCAGATTCCATTTCCAGCCCGCCCCGACGCGTCGGGTTTCGGAGCGATGCTCGAAGGAACCTAGAGTTCTGGAAGTAATCAGCCCGGAGCTCAACCACGTCGGGAATCGGATCTGCGGCCTAGCCCGGCCACAAGTTACCGAGCCGGCACATGCGCACTCATCCTTGGGTGACTACCTTTGGGCCCATCCCCGTGACCCGCGGCTCTTGCTCACGCGTGCGCAGTTCAGTTCCCTCCCGGCGTTGCCAGGGTTGCAGCCGGCTCTGGGTTTCGATTGGTTCTAACTGCTGCGCGCTCGCAGCTCCCCGAACCTCTGGACTCTGGTGATTGAGATTTCCCCCTTTAATTCTGGAGCGGAGCCTAGGCCTCGGAGCGGGCCGAGGGGCCAGGGAAGGACTCCCCCGCGGGTTCTTCCGACGGCGCCGAAGTCTGCCTCCAGCATGAAGAAGATTTTCAATTTCGGCAGCAAGAAAGGTCAGTCTCCATCTCGCTCCTTCGCCGTCCCGCGGAGGGACTGCGGGGTCCCGGAGTCCGACACCAGCGCGGGATACCTCCTCCGGGACAAGGAGCTCGGGAAGCTCCACAAAGCCGCCTCGGTCGGGGATGTGGCGAAGGTGCAGCAGCTGCTGCTGCTCGGGAAGCACGACGTGAACGATTTGGATAAAGTGAAGCGGTAAGAGCAGGAGTTGGGGGATGGGGGAGAGAAGGTAAGGCCCCGTGGAGGAGCCTGAGGTAACCCTCCTTCCCTCCACGTGGGTCCGTTTCTCCCCTCCCTTTCCCTTCCATCCCCCTCTCCCCTTTCCCGCAGATAACCCTTGGAAAAGCAATTCCCCTGGCCAGTCAGGATTTGCCTCGCAGAGACAGGGTAACAAGTCCTGCTGTCCTTTTTAATGAATGGGAAACTCCATCGTTTTACTTTTCGCCAGTGTCCAACGAACTCATTCATAGTCCGTAGCGAAGTGGGAGCAATACTGTTCTGCTGAAATCTTGGATTCAACCGTGGCGACGTTTGGGAAGTTTTCTTGGAAAAGTTGCTGGAATGGTTTACCATTTTCTTTTCCAGCTCATTTTTACAGATAAGGAAACTGAGGCAAATAGGGTGAAGCGACATGCCTACAGTCAAACAACTGCTATATATAGCAGTTATATATATTATATATAATATATATAATATAATATATCTCATCTTTCTGAGTTCAAATCTGATACTGTTATATTATATATATATATATATATATAATATAACAGTATCAGATTTATATATATATATATATAACAGTATCAGATTTATATATATATATATATATAATATAACAGTATCAGATTTGAACTCAGAAAGATGAGTCTGCTGATGAAATATGGACAGGATATGGGAAGTGTGAAAGTATCAAAGCAGGAAACTAATTACTGCTTTTATTAAGTATTTACCATATGTATCAGGCACCTGACTAACAGCAATAGCTACAGAGAAATGGGGAGCAAGGATTGCCTCTATATTGGGATTGCCTCTATATTCTAGGAGGTTAAATGGGGGACTAAATCTGCAAGGGTGACTGAGAAGCAGAGGATCAGATACATAGGAGAATCAGGAGAGAGCAGTGTTATAAAACCTGGAGAGAAGGGGATATCAAGGAGAAAAAGGGGATAGTTTTCAAAGTTTTCAAAGAGGTAAAAAAAGGGTGATTATTGAGAAAAGACCATTCGATTTGGAAATTCAGTGATCAATAGTATCTTTGGAGAATTTAGAAGCCAAATTGTAGAGTGTTAAAAGAAAATGACAAAAGAGTAAGTGGAGACACTTTTTGTCCACAGTCCTCAAGTGACATTCAGCTACAAAAGACAGGAGAGATGTGAGGTGATAGTGGGGATGGATTGATCAAGTGAAAGTTCTTTGGAGAATGGGGGAGAAGACATGGGCATAGGGAATAGCTAGGATGCAGAGAGAGTGAGGTTTAAGTGAGAAGAGTAATAAGAGAGGGGGCAATCTGTTGTGGAGATAAGAGGGGACTATCGGTTGTAAATATAAATTTTCATTGGCAAGGGGAAAGGCCACCTCTTTATGTGAGATAGGTGAAGAAAAAGAGAATGGCGGAAGGCATTTAGATGATATTAAGTGAGGACGGGAGAAGAGGGAGATCTCAGGTAATGAATCATTTTTTTTTTTTTTAGTAAAGTATGAGGCAAGATTCTTAGCTCAGTGCAGAGTGAACCATAAGGTTCACACAGTTTGAGGAGGGATGAAAAGGTTTGGAAGAACTGCTGTGGTAAGTGACATAGTGAATTATTTAGGAAGATAAAGCCTTGCATCAGTGAGAACCCAGTTGAGGTTATATAATAACATACTCTCTTGAGTTTATTAAATAGTATATATAATAGAACCTTTCAACTTGAGGCACCGAAATTGTACATAGGGAAGTTAAATTTCATATTTTTAAAAGGACAGGTATGTTTTATTTTGTTAACAAACATAAATTTGTAGTGGACCTAGTAAGCGCAATTGCATGATTTTCTCCACCTTTTTTAGTATGTGCATGAGCAAAGGCAGCAGATGGCAGGAGTGATTCAAGGCTGAGGCTTAGCAGGACATAGTTGGCAATATGATAACGGATCACTGGACTCAAGGGAAAACATTGTGGAGTTGAACAAAACTATTGAATGGTTCATCAAGGAGTAAAGATAGGAAATGGAGAAGAGTGTATCTAGTATAGGAGTGATAGCCTTGAATTAGAGATCATAGTCTAGATGAAAAACAGGTTTGCACAGCAAAAGAAGAGGTGAAATGACCATTGATTGTGATCAGATAAGAGAAACTTAGTATTTGTAACTATAACTGTGCTATGTTTGTGGGTGATCAAAGATAAAATTATCTGTGTATCTGGCTGAAATAGGATGAAGATTTAGATCATATAAAACGAGGAAGTTGAGGAATTGTGAAGTGAGGGTGTTTGAGGGATTATTAGCATGTATGTGGAAGTATAATGCTTTGGAAAGGAGAGATTGTAAAATAATGGGTTGAAAAGAATTATATATAAATAGGGTACATACAAGCTGAGGTGGGAGTACCAGAGGGAAGGCAATAGTTTTAAGGGAATTGGAAAAAGGCTTCTTGTAGAAGGCAAGCCCTGAAAGAAACCCGGAGGGGAAAGCGAGCAGCACTCCAGGAATGCAGAGAGCCAGTGGAGACAACACTTAATCAGGAGATGGAGTGCTGTATGTGAACAGCAGTCAGTCAAGAAAGATTTAAGTGTCTACTATGTAACTGGCACTGTGCTAAGAGCTGGGTATACAAAGAATGCTAAAAGACAGTCCCTGTTGTGAAGGCACTCACATTCCAATGGGGAAGACAACATGAAAACAGCTAAGTACAAACATGATACTACAGATAGGTTAAACTAAAATAATCAGCGGAGAAAGACATCAGCAGTAAGAGGATTGGGGAAAGCTTCTTGTAGAAAGTAAGACTTCAGCAAGTCAGGTAGGGCAACAAATGAGAGGAGAGGGGAGAGAATTCCATGAGTGGGGGAATATTTAGTGAAAATGGCTGGAGTCAGGAGATGGTAATGCATTGTACTAGGATCAGCAATCAATATTTACTTCATGCATACTCTCTCATACCAAATTACTGGTAGCAATAGGCTAATTTGTTATACCCAATATTGAGTGGAAGGAGACCCTATTAATCATAGAAAATGCAACTCATCCTACAATTTGCTCAGTCTTTTATATCTACAGCTACCACACGACATAGCTTCAATGGGATTTCTCTTCTATTTATTTTCTTTTAAATAATAATAAGGAGAACTGTCCTGCCCCAAACAAATCCTAAATTCTTGAAAACAAGTCATTTATCTGTATTTTCAATTTAAAATAAACATTTAAAACATGATTTCCATATAAAGGTAGATTTAAAAAAAAACAGATAATGAAGTTATGACTATAATGTAAGGAGACTGATTTTTCATATGTAGTTTATACAAAAACTTCATTATTATCTCAGCATACTAATATAGTTGTCCAATTAAATGTGTATAATAAAGTTTCTCATGGACTATAGACTGGATGTGTGGTTTCATTGATAATAAGGAATCCCTTTACCATTGCAGGTCAGTTTCTTCTCCACCAGTTGAATGTCAGAAAATTGCTTAAATCAGTGAGAAGTTAAATGACTTTACCCAATCTCATACATAGCCAGTATATGTCAGAGGTAGGACTTGAAACAAGTAATTTTCAGACTTCAAGATGACTTTCTATCAACCATACTGTCCTGCATCTCTTGAGTTTATTAAATTATATGTATATATATATAATAGGACCTTTAAACTCGAGGCACCGAAATTGTACATAGGGAAGTTAAATTTCATATTTTTAAAAGGACAGGTATGTTTTAAATACTGAAAATCAGTGAAATCCTGGCTGGAAATTTGATGGTACATTATTTACTTATCCAAACTGAATTTTATATCAGTAATTGGTGAAATATACAAGTGATCATATGTGTTGTTAAAAATAATGTTAAAAAACTTATTTTTATGTCATTTCCAATATGCCATTCATTAGCTTTGAAAAATAAGTGACAAAGTATTTCTTAATATTTTTACTTATCCTAAAAGCCAAGAAATAAAAGCATAGGCATGTTACTTGTGTACATACGTTTTATACATCTGTGTACCTGACAGCACTTGCAGAGTAAAAGTAGGAGTGGATACGTGAGAACACTAAAGTAAAAAACACTAGAATGTCTGAAACCAAAGGCCTTCATGGTTGGCTGATTATCTTTACTGATTTTCTTCTAATGGATATGGTGTGATTTACAGGTTAATTAGTTCAGAACATGTATAGATTTAGATGTTTTGTTGATAAGATTATTTTTTATTAAATTTGTTTTAATATTTTTATTTTACCAAGTTAAATATAAAATAATTTTTTACATTTGTTTTTAAATTTTTGAGTTCCAGATTTTTTTCCTTCCTGTTTACCAGTCCCCTGTTGAGAAGGCACATGGGAAATTATATAAAACTTTTCCATGAAAGTAATACTGGGAAAGAAAGTGTAGTTCTCTCCCCAAAAAATTCAAGAAAAATATAGTTTAAAAAAGTATGCTTTGATCTGTATTCACACACAATCACTTCTTTCTCTGGGTATGGAAAACATTTTTAGTCTTAAGTCCTTCAGAATAATCCTGGATCATTACATTACTGAGAATAGCAAAGTCATTTAAAGTTCATCATCCTACAGCATTGCTATTACTTTGTACACAGTATATTTCACTTTGCTTGAATTCATTGAGGATTTTCCAGGTTTTTCTGAGAACATTCTGCTATTGATGTGATTATTAAAATCCCATTTAAATATAATAATGATAATGGATATGAGTGTAGGTAACCATTGACTTAAAATACAAATGTTTTCTAAAATTAAAGAAAAACAAAATCCTACAGCCATGACAGTTAAAAAAACTATTAGTACCTATTCGAGATTGCGATACTTTTAAATGTGTTCATTAGCTATCAGAGAACTCTTGTTAGTTGAGTATAAACAGTATGTCAACTATTTAGTTATCCACTAGTTTTAATATATAAACACTCCCAGAATGATGAAGAGTGAAGCTACATGTAAACTCAAAGACTCTTCTCTCCCCTTTGTATTTATGGTTATATTTTCCCCTAAAATGCACAGTGACTACATTGCCCTCCAACCATGGTGCCACTCAACCAATAATATGATGACTGACCCAACATCTTTGTCTTTCAATATCTTTTCCCCTAATGTGAGCATTTTATGCTGCTTTGCTTCCTTCCCTTCTGATTTCTTTTACTATTCACAAATCAGTTTCCTACTTAAGTAATTTCACTAATGTACATGAATACATTTTTAATAGCTTTCTCTTTCTCTGACAATTCTTTCCCAGTAATACAACAGACATATTAGGCTCTTACTTCACACCTTTCCAGCATGGTAGAACTACCAATGCATGCACCCTGCTCAAATAGCCTTTAGCAGTACAAAGCCACTTCAACTATACAATGTAGTATTTGCAATAAGGCGTTCATGGAGAATACACACATATGTACACATGTACTTATACAAATATACAATATTCAAATGTGTAAATGTTTTTCTAAGGCAGTTGCTTTATAAACTATTTTGTAATTGTCAATACTCTTAGTGGAAAAAAGTTGTTATTAGACTTAACAGCCAAACTTGGTGATGCATAGCAGTAATCCCATATACTAGTGAGGTCTAAGGCTGGCAGTTGTATAAGGAGAGGTGAACCAGCTGAGGTCAGAAACTGAGCAAAGTTTCCATGCCAATCTGTAATAAAATATAAATCTACCTGCTGTATTTATTTTTCAGTCCTGATAGTTTTGTTCATTAAATCCATCAATAAGAGTTAATGCATATTTTATATTTCTTTAGGTAACAGTAGTAGCCACATATTTATTTTGGCAATGATTTATAGTTTAGCTATAAGAATAATAATGCATATTTTATTAAAAATTATACTAACAATGGTACAATTTTGATTATTATAGTACATTGTCAAATAATTACATTGCTTTCTCATTCCATAGGACTCCTCTCCATCTGGCCTGTGCAAAAGGATATCCAGATGTTGTGTCTCTCTTAGTACAAAGAAAATGTAAACTAAACTTGTGTGATAATGACAACCGAACACCTTTAATTAAGGTACTCATTAGTTAACCATGCTGGTCAATGAAATGCTTTTTGATTTCTCTCCTTGACTAAGAAAATATGCTTTACTAACATTTTTATATGCCACTAATGATACTTTAATATACTAAATTTTATATTTAGAGTATTTATTATCTCTTTGTATTATACTGACAGGCAGTACAGTGTCAGCAGGAGGAGTGTGCAACAATCCTGCTGGAACATGGTGCAGACCCTAATCTTGTGGACTCGAACAACAACACTGCACTTCACTATGCTGCCTCTGGTCAGAACAAAGCCATAGCAGCACAGCTGCTTAAACATAAAGGTGATATTGAAGCAAAAAACAAGGTAGAAGCCCACTTCTTGTATAATAAAAGTATTTTACAAACTAAAATGTATAATCGGATAATGTTCAATTTATTTATTGAAACCTTTCTTTAATGAAAATAACTTAAAATTATTCTGTAGCAAAAAATTATTGTCCTGTGGAATTTTCTAATGCAGGTTGGAGAGGTAAGAAAGGGAGAAAAGGGGCACAACTCAGGAAGATATTTCAATTCACCTTGGAATTCCTTCTACTGATTTAGACCAGCATCTACTGTATAATTTAATCTTAGAGTAGGAATTCTTTTTTTTATTTTTTTATTTAATAGCCTTTTATTTACAGGTTATATGTATGGGTAACTTTACAGCATTGACAATTGCCAAACCTCTTGTTCAAATTTTTCCCCTCTTTCCCCCCCCCCACCCCCAGATGGCAAGATAACCAGTAAATGTTAAATATATTAAAATATAAATTAGATACACAATAAGTATACGTGACCAATCCGTTATTTTGCTATACAAAAAGAATCAGACTCTGAAATAGTGTACAATTAGCCTGTGAAGGAAATCCAAAATGCAGGTGGGCAAAAATATGGGGATTGGGAATTCAATGTAATGGTTCTTAGTCATCTCCCAGAGTTCTTTCGCTGGGTGTAGCTGGTTCAGTTCATTACTGATCCATTGGAAATGATTTGGTTGATCACATTGCTGAGGATGGCCAAGTCCATCAGAATTGGTCATCATATAGTATTGTTATTGAAGTATATGATGATCTCTTGGCCCTGCTTGTTTCACTCAGCATCAGTTCATGTAAGTCTCTCCAGGCCTTTCTGAAATCTTCCTGTTGGTCACTTCTTACAGAACAATAATATTCCATAATATTCATATACCACAATTTATTCAGCCATTTTCCAACTGATGGGCATCCACTCATTTTCCAGTTTTAGAGTAGGAATTCTTAACCTGGGTCCATTAATTTTAAAAAGACAACAATAACTTTATAGTTATTTCAATGTAATTGGCTTTGTTTGTACTTTATATATTTAGGCATTTAAAAACATTATTCTAGAAAGAGGTCATTAGCAAATTCATAAGATATTCACAAAATATCTTAAGCTGAATTGAAATATAAATAGAATTCTTCCATATTATAACAATGTCTTTCTTATGATTTTACAGGAAGGCTATACACCACTTTTGCTTGCAGTTACAGAAAATAACCATGATATAGTAGATTTTTTCTTAAAGAATGGAGCAAATGTGAATGCCTCAGATAAGTCTAAAAGGTACAGTAATTAAAGCTAAAAATAAAAAAAGCAAAAAATTAAAAGAAAAATTTCCAGAGGAATAATAATTTAAATGGTGGACATTTAGTTAATAGCAATAATTGAAATTGATTATTATTGCAAAAGGATGAACTAAATCCCCATATATCAACTATGAAAGGAAAAATAATTATTTATGACTGCAACAGCTCATGGCTTTGATATCACTTATTACATCAAAGTCATTATTACTTTTATCTATTTCTATTCATTGTGCATATTCCCATGGCCTTTGGTACTATCTATAATTTTGATTCTTCTGAGCTTGGTATTTATAAAATGAGCTTTTGTGGCAGTGGAATCATTAGAAGTGTGATGTAGTTTCTCAAATGAGATACAGTTATATCTCCTTTTCAGTAATTTTGAGACCAGTGCTTTGTTCTTCAGTGACCTTGGAGGCTATGTGCATGTTTATGTATAAACAGATTAAGCACATCTACAAAGATATAGGTAGACTAACTACAAGGGGCTGCCCATTAAACAACACAATTACTTTTCATCTACTTTTACAGGTTGGATTCTTAGACCAATCTCTTTTTACTAAGGTGGGATTTCATCATGGAGCATTTTTCATGTTCCATGACTTGATGCAGATAGCACAATACTTAAAATAATAGCATTTGTAAATACAATCTCTATTATATTTGGACTTTGTAAAGGACAACCTACATAGCATTGGCAAACACCTTAGGTGAGCATGTGCTTCACTATTTACATCTAGCTTAATGCTGATAATTACAGAATAAAGTTATCCCTTTGGATGGCATGTGCCATAGAATCTTGTATAATTTTAACATTTGCATGGGAGAAACTTGCTTGATATCACAAAAAAAATTTTTTTAACAAGCCAACTCCAGACATAGAACTGACATTATCTAGTAGACAAAAATGACTGGTTATTAAATGTCTACATTCCATTCAAATCATAGACTAGCCAGAGTGAAGGTCAAAATTATATAAATGAGAAGTAAGAATAAAGATGAAAAGTAGACAGTGGTTGTAACAGTCATAACCTGTTGCGATTAAACAATCTCTTAGCTCCCTAAAATGGGAAATGGACATATCAATCATCCAGTTAACAAGCATATAATAAGCACTGCTATATGCTAAGCATTGTGGTAGACAATGTATATATATAATTTCTCAGAAGTTTGTTCGATACAAAACAGTTGTCCCAAAAAGGAGGCCAAAATGGTGCAAAAATTGTACCACTTGGGAAAAATAGTCTCTGCCAAAAAGAGAACTATTTTGCTAAGATTAACTCAAGCTTAGAATACAACAAAAATAATCAAGAAATAAGAAAATACTAGATGGAGACTAATATTTCTTCACAAAACAATGAAAAGCAATTGAGGAAAGAATAGGTCTGTAAGTTGTTTGCCTTGAATCCTAAGCCAGATCTTCTTCAAACACTTCTGAATGACTTCTGGGTTTCAAGATAGCAGCTAGCAGGAAATTGTTGTAACTCTCTTGTATTCACCTCCAAACAACCATAAAATAGTTACAATAAAATTGCTTCCAAAACAAATCCTGACCCAGTAGAATCATCAAAAAGACAGAGTGAAGAAACTTGGAAGATCAGCAGGAAATGTCTTAGGTAAAAGTAGAGCACAGTCCAAGAGAGAGCAAGCCAGTAGCTAGCACTACCTCACAAAACTAGCTATAGACCTTGAACACCAGTGTGATGCAGTAAGCAGATGCCAGCACTAGAATCCCCATATAACTCATAGTCAGGGGAACAGGTAGACTCCAGGTTTTAGAATTGCCACATGGCTTCAGCACAGAACCATGCAAACAGGCAGAATCCAGAAGCCAGACCTTCTTTAAGTGCAGTACTAGACAAATAAGTAAACCCCAGACCTTCAGGACTCTAAGCAAATAGGCAGCTGCCAGTGGCTGGATCACCACATGCTTCAGTATATTCAAGTAAATACAGGAACATTCCAATAGCCTTAGCACAGACCAGAAACAAGCATTAGGACACTGACTCAATACCAAGTACACTGCTAGATCCCTACAGCCTTCAGCAATGTCACCCAGCCACCCCCTCAGCACAGTACCAGACATGAGAATCCCCACCCCACCCCAGGACTTGCCCATATCAGTGAGCAAGACCAGGCAAACAGCCAGGGTTCCTTCCATCTTGGGAGCAGAGCTGAAATTTAAAAGAAATTATAAAGGGCAAAGGGCAAATTAAAGATAAGCCCCCAAAAAAATCCAAAACAAAAAAGAAAAAGAATATGACCATAGAAAGTTATTATGGTGACAGGGAAGATCAAGACACAACTCAGAAGAGGATGGCAATGTCAAAATATCTATGGGCAAAATCCCAAGGAAAAATTCTCATCTTTCCCCAGTTTTTCTGCTACCTCTCATATCATTTTGAAGCTCCTTTTTGAGCTCTTCTATGATTTTGAGTTCTTCCTGGGCTTGAAACCACTTCCCGTTTTTCTTTGAGGGTGGGGTGGCTAATGCTGCTGAAGGGCTTAGGGGTCTAGCAGCTTACCAGTGTCCTAGCACTTGTATCTGGCTTGTGCTGAGGCTGCTGGGCTGTCTGCATTTTCTCAGGGATACACTGAAGCATGTCTTAGTCTGACCACTGGTGGCGCTATTTTAGCCTAAGTATCTATAGGTTTGGGGTCTACCTGTTTGCCCACGTCTATGCTGAAACACATAGAGGTCTAACCTCTGGAGGTTACCTGTCTTCTTGGGACTACGATGAAGTATGCAGCAGTTCTCAGAACTGGAGGTGGCTCATTTCCCTGGCTAGCTGAGATTCATGCGGGATCCTGATGTTGGCATCTGCCTACTGCACTGCTGGTTATCTGAAGTGGAGCTTGCTGCTGGCTGGTTGGGATACTTGTCCTGGACTGCACTCAAGTGAGATATTTCAGATCTTCCAAGATTCTTGGGCTCACAGATTGTTCTTTTTGATGGTTCTGCTGTTAATAGAATTTGTTTGGGGAAACTATTTTGTGTTGTTTAGAGGTGAATATGAAAGAGTTAAAGCAATTTACTGTTTATTCCACCATCTTGCCTCCCTGAACTGAATATTAAAAAATTATTTTATTAAATATTAATAAATATTAAAATATTTTATATTAATATTATTACTTAATTAATAATTATAATATAATAATTAATTAATTAATAATAACATTAATTAAGAAATAATATTTTAAAAACATAACTTTTTAAACATATGATAATATTAACTAGTAATCCCAAATTACTAGTTAGTTACTATTTATGACTCCATCAGTTTCAATTTCTCTCATAATCCCCTATTTGCCACCCAAATATATTTCATGTTCCTTTTGACCCTTTATTATGTTTGGTATAAGAGAGTTAAGATCAGAGAAAAAAAGATTTAAAGAGAGTAAATATTTCAGTCTGCTAGAAAGAGATTATTAATACTTCAGAAGATCATTTAAAATGTTCATGATTTCACCAGTGAGCATTCTCTTTATACTAATTCATCCTTTAATGGAATCGAGCTATTTGTAAATTATCACTAAGTAGTCAAGGGACAACAAATCTTCCCATGGCATTATTGATATCGCTTCAGTACTTCAGTACTATTATTATTTAGACAAAAAGCCAGTGCATCATTCAGCATAGAACAAACTCAGTACTAAAGAAGATTTCTGTTTTCATCAATGTGGATATTTCCTCGCTTTGTATAGCTCAAAACCAATCTGCATCTTAATAAACTGCTTTCTTGAGTTAATGGTCCTTGCCCAATCAACTGGTGCTAGTTTTCTGATGATGAACCTTTCTTAAGTTCATTGATGTATTCTTGTTCAGAGACTTATTAAGACAAAATATCTTGTTCTAGTTTCATTTTTGACAACCTAGGGTCACTTCCACATTATAATGGGGCATTGGAGTAGGAATTTAGTGGAATAAGTTACTAAGATTATTTTTTAATCCTTTTCAAAGAGCTCCCACTTTACTTTGAAGGTGAGTGAACAAGTGGAAACTCTTTTAAGGGTCCCTAGCTGAAAGTCCTAAACTGTTTCACACAAATGGCTTTAACATACTCCCTTCTTGTCTATTATAAAACCTAAATTTTGTCAATCCTTGCTAAAAATCCAAGGGAACAAAAAAAGTTCTCTTTTATCTTTCTTTCTGGTTTTATTGCCATTATTAATATTGCACATGAGCACTTAAAATACTCCTATCCATTCCTATGTGTTCATACTCCACAATACTTATTAACACTAACAATATCCTCTTTTTTGTAGAATATCAAGAAAAATCTGCTTAAATGTGATTTGTTTAAATTTTTAAATATGAATTGTTTCTTTGTTATTCTAGAACAGCCCTCATGATTGCTGTCAGTAGTGAACCAACTGGCATAGTCAGTCTTCTTCTTGGATATGATGTTGATCTCTCTTGTCAAGATATATACGGATGGACAGTTGAGCAGTATGCTAAGCTCAGTGGATATCCTATGTAAGTATTAATATCATTCTAATTATCTTTATATAATTGCATCTAAAAGAATTTTCCTCCATGCAACTGAGAATGATGCGACTTTCTAAAGTAACCATCCAGCAAGCATACTTAAGTATGCTTCAGTAGGATACTTCATACTTCAGTAGGATATAAGTAAAAAATGGAATACAAGGTAGAATCATGTAATCTGAGATCAGAATGTTCAGAAGTAATTATGATGATAAAAACTTCCATTTTTATAGTTTGTATAAATTAGTATAGTTTATAGTTGGTTATTATAGTATAGTTTTATAATTTGTAAGGTTTTCCAGTGTTTTATATGCATTTTATTATTTGATCTTCACAAAAGTTCTGTAATTTAATAATAAGATCTGATTTAAATGAGGTAATAGTTTTTTGTTTTGTTTTTGTTTTTGGGGTTTTTGTTTTTTTTTTACCTGTGCTGACACCTCTCAATTATAATAAACCTAAAGTTAGTTTTAGGGAAAATTGCATTATGTCTTGGATGCCTTCATATGAGTGAAAACTCAAAAGAATCATAAATGTTAATAGTCAACATTAGAATTTATAGAGAGGCAATTTAGTACAAATGAAAGAGTACTCCTTTGTAAAGTCAGAGGACCTAGGGAGGGATCATACTTCTCTTACTATATGTGTGATCTTGGACAACTGTAACCTTTTCTGTGATTCAGACAGAGATTAGAATTAGTGACCTGTATGAACTTTAAATTCTAAAGCTACATATGATACTGGGTCTCTGAAGACAAACATATTACATCCAGATAGAATGATTACAATAAAAAATTTTGTTGATAATCTGATTATTTATGATTTGAGATGCACAGACTTGGTGCATGTAATTTTTATCTTCGTTGATGTAGAATTATTACATTTTATATTCTATTTTATATACAGTCATCGCCAACTAATTAATCAATATGAAATACAGAAGGAACGTAATCAGCACCTTTCACCTCAGATCAACTGTTCAAAGAGGGTGTCTAGTACTGGCTTTATTTTGGGTGGACCTGCCCTGGACAAAGAAGGTAGGATTGACAAATCCAAAAAAATAGTTAATTAAAAAAAATAATGAAACATCAATCTTAAAATTCATGTGTAGTCTATATTTGCTATTTAACTGGTTTATTTTTGTTTAGTTACTTAATTATCCTTGTAGGTCTACTATTCTGAAACTGCAAAAAAGTTTCAAGACCTTTTATTATTATCTACTTTTATCAAAAATAAATTTTTTTTAGATAGGCTACAATAGCAATTTTCTGATTCTGTATTTTTCCAAATATGCTTAAGTAAATAATAGAAAAACTCTTAACACTTTAAAAATATATTAAGTTTAGAATTATTATTTGTTTCTGATTTTTAAATATGGGGGAAATAATACATACAATGACCTGTAAGTATAACATGTGCATACATGCACATGTACATGTACAAACTCACACACACATAAATAGAGAGACTGATCTAATATATGATATATAAAGTTTGAACAGTAGAGTCCTCGTTCAATTTTTGGAACTCCATGTAAATCAGTTATCCAAGCTTTGGAAATACATTTTAAATGTTTCCAATATTTTTAAATGTTCATAAAGCTTTCTCTTTACACAGTGAGAATAATAAAGCCATAGGAATTAGTGGGAGTGGGGAACAGAGAAAGTTGAAAGGTAATGGATGTGTTCCTAAATTTTCAGTAGATGTTTTCAAATGTGTCTACCTCCAACATGACCCTTGAAAGACTTACAGTTTCCTGATTTAAGCAGTTAAACTTCAAAATAGAGAGCATTTTCTGACTTAGCTCCTAACATTTTATCCTGATAGCTGCGTTGAAATCTTACTGACCCGGGCTTGTAATAATAAATTGATCTCACACTTGTAAGATTTTTTTTTCAAATAAACCCATTACTTTATGAAAAAGATAGTTTAGTATTCTGGTTACCTCCCATTTGACTGGTGATGAAACTGAAGAACAGAAAGCTTAGATGATTTGTGAGGATTTAACCTATGTCTTTTCTGCCCAAGTTAAGTAGGAAACTGTGCCTTTTTCAAAGAATATGAAAAGCCTGTACAACTATTTTGGGATTTTCAATTCAATTCAAAGGAATGTCATTCTGAGGGAATGGAAGAGACAGTTAAATAAAATGTTCTTTATTACCATTAAAATCCATAACCAAAATAACCTATATTTATTTGGATTTGGTTAATCTGATTTTACTTTTTATAAATAATAGAAAATATCAAAAAAGATGACTTGTACCAATCCTAATTTCCTGTATATCCATATTATAATTATAATTTATATCTATAATTACTTTCTAAAAGTGATGATGGATGCTATAAATTCTCTATAAATTAAATTTTGTTTAATATAGTTTTAGAGTGAAATGCATTTAAAGGAACAGTGCATTCCTCATGGAATATTAAAAAAAAACATGCCAGATAAATAATTTATGTTTTTTATAGCAAGAATAAATTCTCTTAAAAATATTGATATTCATAAGCCAATGATCTGGGAGGAAGAGAAGCCATCTTACTTGTATTGAAATTGCTAAATTGTAGTAGCACATCATTTTTCTTTGTACAGCAACTTATTAGGTAAGAAATATTTTTAATATTGTGCTATTAGATAAGAAATGAGATTGGAAGTAAAAGAGAATCATATTATCAGTAGTGGATTAATTGTATAGACAGAGGCATCTCAGTTGGCAGATTGGCATATAAACTTTTGAAATGAAGTGAGTGAGAGAAAATCAGTTAACTTTGTTTCAATAAGGTTTTAATAATATCTTTTATTTCTCTTTATGTACTTTCACAATTAGTAAATCAAATAGTTTACATTCCTTTTAGAATAGAGTTGCTTGTCTTCATGGGTTTTTTTTCTGATTTCATTGTTTCATCTATCCCTTTCATGCCTATTCCTAAATGGATTTAGAAATGCAGGAATCTCCATTGCAGACATCAGGAACAAGAATTTCAGGGAAAGGTATTCTGTGAAATAACAAAATAAAAATGTTTATTCGAATAATGATTAAACTATTTCAGGTGGTGTTCTAGTTCAAATTTTATTTTTGGTGTTTTTTTGTTTGTTTGTTTTTTGTTTTTTTACTAATTTTGTTTTTGTTTAGTCTAAAGATTACATAGAACAAAATAGGATAGGATAAGTTATATTCATATTTTCTTTGTGGCATGCCATTAGAGAGTAATTTACAATTTATGAACTTGATAAGCTTTGAACATTTTGTTAAGAATCATTAAGAGATTATTTCTTTTCTAAAGAGTTTCTTGCTGTAAGGAATCTGTTCTCTGCAGGAGGCTGCTTTTTTTTTTTTTTTTTTTTTTTTTTTGCTTTTGCTGAGGCAATTAGGGTTAAGTGACTTGCCCAGGGTCACACAGCCAGGACGTGTTAAGTGTCTGAGGTCACATTTGAACTCAGGTCCTCCTGACTTCAGGGCTGGTGCTCTATCTACTACACCAATTAGCTGCCCCGATTAAGAGATTATTTCAGTGGTAAAAAGTAGTAGTAGAATCTGTTTTGGCATTCCACTATTTTTTGAAACATAATCTTAAGAGTTTAAAATTTTTATAAAGATCTTCATTTGAAATTCCTATTTTCAAAATCATTTTGTAATGTCATTTTTTGATGTTACTCATAATTGAATTGAGTTAATTCTACTCATGTTTCTATTGATATTATATTGACTATATTATAATGATCATATTCCTATTATAGATACACTCTTTGTTATATATAAAGAGATAAACAAATCAGAGAGTTTTGCAAGCTATTTTAATTTGTGTGTCTAGTTTAAGTTAATTGCTTATGAATGCTACAAAAAGGGAAGGGATATCATCTGGCTACTACTCTGATTTTGATAAAATTTTCAGATAATTGCTAACTATACTGAAGTTATGCTTCAATCATTCTATATTGCAGGTTGAGTACTTTCCTATTATTTAAAAAAAAAAGTATGATTTTTCTAAACCATGAGTCTTAAGTTACTTGAGATCCTTCACCATAAGAGGCTCTGAAGAGGTAGTGATGTACAAGCCCACAAATCATGATGATTCTTCTTGGCTTTATTATGTAAACTTCATTTTGCCACATAACATAAGGCTGTCTCTTCAAATCATGTTTAGAATGAAATGAGACTGGAGACAATGTGCCAGCTTTGAGAGTCTTAGAGCTTTTATGCTTTTAAAAACCACTACAGTAAAATCTTTCCTGACTGTATCTACTAACTAAGGAGGAGATCTATATACTTTATTTTGTGTGAATTTAGCTGACTTTTGATGTTCTATCCTTTGGGAAAATGATTAGGAATTTTTTTGGAATACTTTTATCCTGCACAATAGAGCATAACATTTTTAGCTTAGTTACATTTTAATGGGGAGAAACTATATTTGTCACTCATTAAATAATTACTAAGTACCCCCAGTATTTATTATGCTCTATACTGAAATGCACTGAAACCTTATTCTAAAATTCATCAAAGGGTAGACAAAAGTGAACCTTCTTGAACATGCTAGCCAATGGGAAAGACTGGATAGAGAGCTGGTCTTTATATTAAGTCATGGATTTAAAACCTACTTCTTGTAGATACTGGCTGGTTGGTTTTATACAAATTGCTTAACCTTTCAGTGCCTCAAGTCATTAACTCGCTAAAACTATAATTTGCAAAGAAATTGCCTGTCTGTATCAGTGGATAATATTTATCACTGTGCATTCCATACAAATGAGATCTCATATCTAGTTGAACATAACGAGTTCAAAAGTAAGCTGGCAGCAACTTGTTGGGCAATTTGAAGAAAGTAAAGTTTGGAGGTTGTTTATGAATCCAAAAATAAAATTATATATCCAGTGAAATGGCAAATGGTCACCTCTTAGTTGCTTCTCTTAGACTAGTGTGATGGATGATAGAAAAAAGAAGTGCTTATTTCACTGCCCATCTAACTATCTTTACATATATTTGGGCAGAGAAGGTCACAGGAAATAATAGATGTGCATTGTAAAACATAAGTTTTTTTGGTTTTGTTTTTAGCTTCCCTCCCCAAGAAGGCTTGAAAAGAAAAAATATATTGATTTGAAACTCATCAACCCCTTTCTTTTAGGGGTTGTAGAGGTTTGTACAAGGTACATTGTTTCTGGATCATTTGCCAATGGAGAAGAACTAGAAATATGTTATGTCATACTAAACATTCTCTGGATCTGTCCTGATTTATAGAATCGACCAAACAGGTCCTGCCATGTCATATTGTACATGTCCATACTATATCTCCAAGCATTCCATCTATGAAGAGTGTGGTGAGAAAGGTGAAACAAATTAGGCCTTTCTTAATCTACCTAAATAAAAAGTCCAGATTAATCATGTTATGTCAGCTTGTTCCTTCTATTTACAATATCTGCTTATGTTCCTTCTGTTTATTATGATCTGTCAGTGTGAAGAAGGCTACTAATGAAATGGTTAATGTAAACAAATCACTGGCATATCTCATACTTTAAGAAGACCCCTTTGTATTCATGGAATCTTGATACTTAATACATTTATCTATAGCATTTTATAGCATCTCTAGATATAGCACATCTATAGCAATTCCATGTGAATCATAGGTCCTTGTCATGTCCCAGCAGACACATTGTAACCAATCTTCATAAATTATACTTTTCACATTAATGTCATGTGTTGATATTTATGTTTTAATTGTATTTTACTTCTTTCTACAATAGTGGAAGAAAGTTCTGCAGAAGAATCTCTAAGCAGGTAGGCTTCATAATAAGTTAATATTATATTTAATTAATTAATCCTAATTAAATAATAGCCCATTCTCCAATAGGTTTTTCTATCCAACACAAAGCAGATTTTCATGCTTCCCCAAAAAAGACATACCTTCAATTTAACCAATTACCACTATTACATTAATCCATATTTTTACTTCATTATCTTGCATAGAATTAGGTTTACTAAACAGCTAGTATGTATCTATATACATATATATTCACAAAGCAATTACAAATACAAAAGAAAGTTTATTTTTACAAATAAATAATCATTCAAACACACACAGGTGTATATATGTTTGTATGTATACAATATACAAAATAAATTTATAAATAATATACAAATAAGTAAACATATATATGTACATGTGTACACATTCATGAATGTTTGTGTATATGTTTGTTTAGTTAGCAGATTGATACTATTCTTTGTTAGTTGCTTGAGAACTCTGAAGGTTTAAATCACTTGCTTGGGTTTACAAAATCAGTATATAACAAGTGGAGAACTTGAATCCACTATATTTTTACTCCCAAATCTATTCTCTATTGACAATGCCCTAATGTAACTATTAGAAAGTAGTTATTAGATCAGTTAAGAATGAACAAGCTACATTCTTCCATGTGAACACACTATATATTATTTACCTGCAATGGATTCCTAATAAGCCTACAGTGCAGCTAAGCAAAGCAGTGAATAGAGCCCTGGGCTTGGAATCAGGAAGATTCATCTTTATTAGTTCCACACTGGCTCAGACACTTATCAGACACTTATTAGCTTGTGATGCTAAACAATTTATGTAATCCTGTTTGCCTCAGTTTCCTCACCTGTAAAATGAGCTGGGGGAAAAAATGGCAAACCATCCCAGTACCTTTGCCAAAAAAATGCCAAATGGAGTCACAAAGAGAAAGACACTACTGAAATGATCAAACAGCAACAAATACAACTCATGTCTTGAGCCAAAATCAATTGAGTTTAACTTCAAGAAAAAATGAGAAACCATGTAAACGTTTGTCAGAACCTAGTGAGATACAGAGGGCAATAACATGCTACAAATACATTGCAGGTTTTTGATGATTACATGATTTACAGGGTCCCATCGTGTTCATTTGTCAACTTTAAAAGACAATAAAAATTAGAAGTGTGATTATTCTGGAAGATAGATCCACTGATCATTTCTATACCAATATTTTCTTCTCTGCCAAACTAAATCTTGGAAAAATGTATCATTTGGTGGTAAACTATCTTGCAACAACTGAAAAGTCTTCTTGATCATTGTCTTCTGGAAATAAAACTAATTTTTGTTTTCTTTTTGAAAAGACTCTCTGACAAACCAGGAGCTGATGATTCCTGGCCAACCACAGATGATGAAGAATTAGATTTTACTACAAAGGTAAATTTTCTTTATGGAATTTTTTTCTACTATTAAATTTCTGTTTGGAGGATACTTTGATCTGTAAAAAGACCTTTTTTTCGTAAATATAATTAGCCATCAACAAAAGCAAACAATCAAAAAAGTAAAATTTTAAACAATATCTTTAATATTTAACACCAAATGAATTCAAAACATTTGGAGCCAAAATAAACGAAAAGCAAATAAGCTTTTGTTGTGTCAAACTTTAGATTTCTTTTGAGTTTCTCCACCACTAGATTTTTGATTTTTTTACTGAAAACTAGGTGAAACATTTTTCTGACTATTGGAAAATTGGAACATTTTTCATAAAATTGTTCATATATGTCATTCAGTCATTGCTTCATTTGGAGATATTTTACTAGATTTAGAGATACGTATCAGATACAGTCAAACCTCAGTTTTTGTGGAGGTAACATTCTTAGAAAATAACATGGTGGTCAAAAGCTTGAATGTGTATACAAAGAATATATGGAAAGTAGAGAGGAAAGGGTTCCCTTGACTAACAATATCTATAATCTTTCACTAGAGGTGGCTGATCATACCATTTTGAACCAAGTGTAGCCTAACCTACTTCTCTTTAGTCTAATTTTCTGCCAAGCTCCCCAGGTAGATCCTTTCCCTTTGGACTCTTTTATAGCTTCCTTTTATGTACTGTTTTCTCATTGGAATTTAAACTCCTTAAGGGGAGGGCTGTTTTTCCTTTTGCTTGTATTTGTTTTCCCAGTACTTAACATTGTTTGACTTATTCTAAGTGTTTAATAAATATCTTTTCTAAGCTATAGAATCTTATGATCACAGTATTAATTACAGTTTTATTGTTGTTGTGTAATTTGTAAAGTTTGTTTTTAAAATTTTTGCCTTAAAAAAACCTTCTCATTTCAGTGAGGCAATCTGCTTTCTTATAAGTTCCATGTGATAATGAGATGTATTTATACAATGGTCTTGTTCAGAGGACCTCATGAGACTTGCACATTTGAGGAACATAATTGTAACACAAAACTTTAGTTTTAAAGGCAAACAATAAAATTACACAAAAGAATGCACAGGCAGTTCTTTAATCTACAAAGGTAGTGTGAACATGACCAGTGAAGTGCCCACTAGACACCAGCAGTTCGACAAATTTGCAACATTGTGCCTCTCATTTTTTGTTTGTTTCTTGTACATACAGGTTGTCAATGTGACAGGGAAAATAAAGTTAAAGTTGCCAAAGTTAAAAGCACATTAATGTTAAGGATGTAACTTGTATGTTACATGTTGTCTTTATTCATTAGTTTTTAAAAATACTTTTCTGAACTTTTTCTATTCTTTTAGAATAGAAAATTCTTTTAGAAGCATAAATTTTTGTTATACAGATTTCTATATAATCACATCTAGTGATTTTTTCTCCAATAATTCTTTTGTTTGGTGAAAAGTGTCTTCCATAGCCGATCAATTTTTTTACATTTATTACAGCTTTTAATTTTAAATACTTAATTAATAATATAGTTTATTGTAGTATATAGTATGAGATATAAATCTAAAACCTTACTTTCAGTAAGATAATTTTAAAATTATCTTACTTGCCTAAAAAAAATCCTAAAAACCATAGAAATTTGATTACTCTTCTCTGACTATGTTTTGTAATCTAATTTCCAAGACTTAATTCACAGTTTCTTCCTCCTGAAATGTCTTTCCCCTTCATTTGCTTATTGATCCTGTAAATTATAGATTAATGTATAAATAAAAGCCTGAGTCAAATGCTGCTTATTTCATGAAATCTTCCTTTATCCCATTTCTTTCTCCTTTCCTATATGGAAGTAAGCTCTCCTTCTTTTGATGTCCATTAATAACCTAAGTTGTATCACATTTCTCATATTTATCACACTGTTTTATATTATAGTTAGTGGTATAAATATCTTATACCTCTTTAGGGGTAGAACTCTATTTTTATCTCCCATTGAATCTAGTAAAAATATGATTGAATGAACTTTTTTCTTAAGTGAATAGATATTAATAATGGGCTATATGTATTTAATAATAACTAATATTTATATAGCACTTGCCACATGGCAAATGGTGTGCTAAGCACATAACAAATATTATCTCATTTGATTCAAACAACAACCCTGAGAGGTAAGTGCTTACCATCATTTTACAAATGAAGAAATTGAAGCAATCACTGAGTAAGTGACTTGCTTGCAGTCACAAAGCTAGTAAATGTCTGAGGCAGAAATTGGATTTGCATCTTCCTGACTTAAGATTTGGTATTCTAGTCATTATTTTTGTTCAAATATCGATCTCTACTACCTTTCCAGAATAAACTTGAGTTTTATTTGGTAGATAATTTTGGGTTGTAACTCATATTTCTTTATTTTGTAAATACTGGGTTTCAGTTTCATTGTCCCTTGTCTTAAGAAATTCTTGAAAAATCTGCTTTGATTCTATTAATTACTTGGTACATGATGCTTCTAGTAAAAAGGTAGTATATTGTGATAGCAATGACTTAAAGAACTACAAAGGACAGAAGAGAGAAGATAGCAGGGATGGAAAGACCTGTGAGGGTTTTTTCAGGATGTGGGAGAAATGGACATGTTTGTAGGCAATAAGCAATAATCTAGTAGAAGGCAGAAATTAAAAATAAATGAGTTTGAATGAGAAGAGGGAGCAAATCTGTTGGAGGAGCTAGGATAGGATGGGATCACCTGAACAAATAGAGGGCTCAACCTTGGAAAGGAGTAAACATACTTCATCATTTGATATAGAGATGAAGGAGATGGTGACAGAAAACATATGAGAAGAGGGGGCTCATGTCAAATGGTATGAAATTTTTCTTGTAAAATATGAAGCAATTTTATCAGCTGAAAATATGGGGGAAGAAAAAAACCATGGAAGGTAATAAAGGGGATGAAAAGGTATAGAAGAGCTACTGTGGGGAATAGGATATGAATTGATAAGGGAGGTTTGGAAGGCTTGCTAGAAGCAATAAAAATCCAGTTGAGGTTATATAACATAAATATGTGATGGTCCAAGTCAGAATGATTAGATTATTTTTTACTTTTTAATGGGTTTCCTATTTAAACTTATGTATTTTATTTCATGAGCTTAAAAGCATTTGTTTGAATAGCAAGTCATAGGTTTTACTAAACTGCCAAAGAGGCCTATGGCTTGCGCTCTCTCACTCTCTCTTTCTCTCGCTCTTTCTCTTTCACAAACACATACACACACATCACACACATATAAAATGTAAGAAACCTCTGTTTTAAATGTATTTTTTAATTGAATGTATATAGTGCTTGACTGTTGACATTGACTTAAATAGTACATAATAAAATATCCATCATTACATTGAACTTTCACAGCTTTTCCTAGACCTAGATATTTCTACAAGGTAAAACTCAGTCCTCCAAATCATTTATGTATTTACATAAAACACAAAAAAATTCTTACAGTACAAAAGTTTGCAGCTGATGTTCAGAAGTGAAACCTAAACTTAAAGATCTCAGCTTTTCTCACTAGTACAGTGAAAGCATTCAAGATCTTGTATAAACTGAAGTTTTCATAGATTGAATTTTTCAGTTTAGTGATCTCTTAGCTAGCAAGAGCCTTTGATATTTTCCTGCTGTAGGTGTCAAGTATAATGAGTGAACCCAAAAACCAGATCTAGAAAAAGTCAGCCTGACATTAGCATTTCCCTAGTTTCCCCAGGTATCCCCAACTACCTGACTGCTACTCATGTCCTTCCTTTAGTTTTAACAAAACAAATAATTCAGACTAATTTTTTACTATTCCAAAACATATAATCTAAAACTAATGACTAAGATACTTTAAATACTAATTTCTAAAATCTAGTATTTTTCAATAATATGACAAAGTGTTGAAGTATAAAAACATTTCTTCTTGTATTGATTTTTGGTGAACAAAATAGTCCAGAAGATTTTATTTTCTATAAAATGATCAGATTAAATAATAGCAAACCTCAAAGAAAAGTGAACTATTTAATGTTAGTATTGATACTCATTATTCTTACCATCTTTTTCTTTTTTTTTTCTTTTGGCAGAAACTACCCAAGTCAAACATAACCAAAATAATAAATGTTTCTCAGCAAATAAGAAAAAGCAGTAAGCTATTTGAAGAATTTCCACTCTTGTATTTATTATTTATTGCTTTGAAATGATAGATTTGTTCATGTACTCTTTTATTTGTTTTCAATATAGTAGATGAAAAGAGTAGCACTGTCAATACAGAACATAGAACTTTTCTTGGGCACCATCAGTCAGATAGTGAAAAAGAAGATATGACAGATTCCCTTCCTAAGCCTTCATCCCAAGCCCAGTGCTCCCCTCATCCTGCCCATCCCTCACTTCGCTCCTTTTCAAAGTCTTCCCATATGATGTCTACTCTTCTGGCTATTAATAAGGTAATTATGTTTATTATAATTCCTATCCTTCTTTCCACATTTTTCACCTTCTGTCCTTTCCTCCCATGCTCATAATCACTTCATGAAGAAGGGGAAGGATTCTAGAAATGGAAGTTCTCAAAAGTCACATCACAAGAAAATTCATGATTATTTACGTATTAAAGATAAAACATTGATGGGTCTAAAGAATTCATGTGTGAATTCTCAAAAAGAAGAAGAATTAGAAAGCAATCAAGAGGAAGGACAATTAGAAGACTATGAAGGTAAAGTGGCAGAGGAAGAAGAAAGTGAGGAAGAGGAGGAAGGAGAAGAAGAGGAATACAGTCAAGATGTTCAGGATGTGATAGATGGAGAGGAAGAATCAGACTATGTAGATACAGAGGATGAAGATGAAGAAGACTTTGAAAATACGAAGGAAAAAGAGGGTGTGAATAATCATCAGAATCTCTGTCTTCCTACTGTTAAGTATGATAGAATTGAAGCTAAATGCAAAATAAGTAAAGAAAAACAAGTAACGAACATTTCTACAGAATTTCCTGTGTCAGTTATAACTGATATTTATGGAAAATCAGATGCCACTTCTCTTAAGGTAAAAAAAATGACAGAATATTTGTTTCGTTAAAAAACCTTTTATTTTTTTAGAAGTATAAGATATAGATCTAAAATGATCTTTAGAGCTTACCTATTTTATTCAGCACCTTAATTTTAAAGTTCTAAAATTTGGTTGTTTTGTTCTTAAAGGTAAGTTAAAACAAGGAGAATTATGTGAAAAAATATTTTAGGCTATAATAACTTTCATTTATTCAAAAACTTGTATATCTACTACATATTATAAGTGTTAAAATTAATGAAAATGGAATTTTTGATCATAAGGTAAAATATATCTAGTAATAATAGAATTATAAAAACAGAAGGAACTTTGAAAGGTTTAAGTTGTATATATATATTTGCATTTATTTAAAATGTATGTGAAACATCCCTAACATTCCATATTTTAAAATTTAGAAAATAATGATTCCAGAGTATTTCCATCAGACCTTTGTAATTTTAACCTCAAGAGCAAGAAAACTTAGAATTGAATTTTTTTTAAAATTGTGATCAATTTTAAGCTTACCTCTCTTTGTTCTTCAGATGGACACAGATTTTTTTAAGGTAATTACTAACATATAGCAGAGGAATTTAAATCAGAACATGAATAATAATTTTATTGTAATGCTTTATCTTCTAATCTAATTTTTAAAATAGACCTAGTTTTCAAAACTTTATATCTGTTACATATAGTAAATGTCATTAATGAACATTGTATTGTGACTTCATGTAAAAGTGGGAAAAAGAAGTAGTAAAATCAAATCCCAAAATTTCAGTTCTAATTTCTCCATTATATTTTAAGAGCAGTCATGTTTTAATAATGGAGTTCAGCAATTTATTGCACACTTATAAAATATACATTCAAGGTATTTTGTTTTATGGCATTCAGAGACAAAGACAACACAGACCCAGCCATTCTGTAATTTATAATTTAATTGGGGATCTAACACATCCACAAAAACTTGAATTTTTCATAGCAATGGAAAAAGTCAGTTTAAAAACTGACAATATTATTAACTTACTTGAAGTATGTGGAATTTTAGTACTTTAAATGAAATTAATTACGTCTGTCCCTTTTCATGTATCTCTGTTTCAGTCAAGTATTTCCTGGATATATATCTTCATCTTTTTCTCCCTCATTGCTGTTTCTGGTGTTTGGAATATCTTCCTTGGCTTCTTTTTTGCCTCTTGAAATTCTAGCTGTGGTTGAAGGCCCGAATGGAAACCTATATAAACCCCTATATAAAGCGTTTATTGATCTTTTTTAATTGTTATAGCTTTTTGTAATTCTCTAATACATTTCACAGATTGTTCTTGCTTTCATATTTATATCTTAGTAAACACTGCTTAAGTGCCTACCAGGACCAGGCAGTATATAATTTCAGGAATATTAATATTTAAAAAAAAAAAAAGAAAGAAAGAAAAAGTCTCTGTCCTCAAGGAGCTACAGTCTAATGGAGAAAGATAGCATACTATATAAAAGAAAACCAAGAATTTGGAAGTTTGGAGAAACTATGTAGTGCTGAGATATGGTGGAGAAGTCTGAGAAGTCCCAAAAAGTAGAAAAGTGAGAGGTGACATGTCTGTGCTGAGTCCCCTATTTAAATAGAGGCTTTGAAATTCAAGGCACTTCCTCCAGTGAGAGAGTATCTTCCTTCCTAAATTCTTGAGAATACTAGAACTTTGTATTCTATTGTTTTTCTCTACTATTTGAATTTGTTGAAGAATTGAAACACTCATCAGCATATATACTGCTGTAAATCAATATTTCTGAAAAGTTTTTCTATAAATCAAAAGTCTAAAAGAGATGATTAGAAAAATTAATTCTTTGCATTACTTGATTGTTAGATCCATCAACATCTGGCAGTTGTAGTATGGTCAATGGGCTTGCATTGTTTCTGCTAGCAATAGATTAAAGAAAATCTTTAGAAGACATTGTATATTTCATTTTTATTAATTATAGGAAGACTCAACAGACTCAGAAGAGGAAGAAAAGGAAGATGGTATATTAGTTGACAATGATACTGGAAAGCAAACACCTCATGAAACTCCAAGTATTCCCAACGAACACAGTACATCAGCAAGAAGTGTTGTTAGAAAAGGTAAATTATTGTTTTGATAGTACATGTAATTTCAGCATTAGGGAATGTCCAATGAAGACGTTTCTAGCAATGCATATTGGCTATACAGCTTAGTCTTTCTAAGTATCCTGAGATACTAAGAAATTCAGTCTTTTGCCTGTGGTCCTACCGCCAATATATCAGAAATAGCACTGGAACCCAATTCCAAACTGGCCCTGTATCCACTATGCTGTGTTATCCCTCAAGTTGTAAAATATGCTTATAAAACTTTCATGTTAGAAATTGCCATTATAAATTTATAAGTTTAATGCATATTCTCTAACATTGGAGTATGTTAAATATAGATAATCTTCCTTTTTCTCTTTTTTACCCATTATATTAAGTGTATTATAGAAAAATAATTGTCCCATAATTTCACATAAAATTACTACTTAGCTCCTAATTTCTGCCCATAATCCCTGAATTCAAATGTTGCTCTTTTAATCTATTTTTGTTTCCTCGAATTTTTCTATTGTAATTTTCATTTAATTTTTCTTGAAGCAGTTGTGAAATAGACACATTTGAACAGTTTTTATGTTCTCTTAGCCACACATTTTCCAATTATTAATGTGGTTATTTACCTATATTTTATAGATATGATGTCAGCATTAGGATTGGAAGAGGAAGATGATGCAGAATCACCTTGGGATTCAGAGGTATTTTTATTAAGTTATTTTGAAGCTTCGGTATTAATGGTTACATTTCAGATTTCCTTATTTACTAATTACTCCAATTGCCTGGGTAGAATTAGAATCAGAATTTTAGAGCTGGAAGGGGCCTTAAAGATAATCTAGTACAACTAATCATTTAACACATGAGGAAAATAAACCCAGAGAAGTCAGTTAATTTGCCTCTGGTCTTAGAACTAGTTTAGTGATAAAGCCAAGAATAGAATTCAAGGATCTTAACTTTCAGGACTTCACACTTTGCACTCTATCCCTTATTACCTTATCAATTTCAGTATGTCATTTATTCATTAGTCAAGTCAATCTTTCAGTGAATAAATGCCATAGTACCATATATTGTCCTATTTATTAAGATGTATTTTAGTAAAGAAAGAGATTTTAGGCAAAGACTTAGTATACAACCCTGCTTCTGTACTACATGAGTAGCTTCACTTTAAATAAGGGGATAGGACATAAACAAATATGTAGTTAATTTTATGGCTGCTAGCAGATGCAACTTGTATACACAACTGCTAAGGCCAATACAAAGGGAAATGGCAGAATATATTGTGGTTAATCAGGAAAGACTTCATCAATTAGGGCATAATGATAGAGCCAAATTGTGATTGGCAGAGAGAAAGGAGGAGAATATTCCAGGAGAAAAGATAGGCAGAAGGAAATAAGGATACTTGCAAGGAATGTAAATTGTGAGATATAGCTATAACAAATGGCCTACTATAGAGAGCATATAGTATTTTCTGTAAATGAGATAGTGTAAGTAGAGGCCTTGAATGAGAGCTTTAGGATTTGAGGTCAAGGAGCCATTATCATTTCTTTATGCCATATTTTGAAATGTATTTTAGTAAAACTTTTTTGTGATCAGTATAGAAGATAAACTAGTAAAGAGGTGTATTATAGGCAAAAAATGTAATTTCTTTTTTTATATAAGATTTTATTTTTCAAAATACATGTAGAAATGGTCAATATTCATTTTTGTAAAACTTTATGTGCCAAATTTTTCTTTTCCCCTCCCTTATTACTCCCCCTCCCAGCAAGCAATCTGATATGTTAAATATGTATGATTCAAAAAATAGAGTTTTAGTAGATATAAGGTGATAAACAGGACTGCTTTTGGAAATAGGAAAGGTTAAATAATAATTTGTTTATTTTAGAGAAAGATTCAGCCATATCTAATGATTACTTGAATACTGTAGCAAAGGAGATAACTAAGTTTTTAAGTCTAAGGATTTGTAAAAATGTAGCTTTCACTAATAGAAAGTTGGAAAAGGCTAAGGAGCTTACTTGATGACAGACTAAGATAACTTTTTCATGTGTTAATTCTCAGAAAACACTTCAATGGAGCTATCTTGTTGATTGCTTGAATTTAGAAACTTGAGAGAAAAGTCAGGTGGTTTTCCATGTTTTCCTGTAAAAGAAGATCAGAAATCTGGGTCATGCAAGAATCTCTCTTGAGATAGGCTGAATTGAAGGGATTAACTCTCAGTTTTATGTTGGAAATAACCAGAGGCAGAGGCATGAAGTGTAAAGACAATAAAAGGACAATGAGTATACTTATGCTTAGTAGTGTATGTAAAATGTAGTATGAAGACTGTTTTTACCAGATACCATACAACAAAGAAAAAATCATGATTCATAAGAGATTTGGAGGCCATCATATATGTTAAGGACATCAAGCATGAGGACTGGCAATTAAATTAAAAAAAAAATCTAAGTATGGGAGAGTTTTAGAGAAGGTGGTAATTGTATTGAATATTAGATTATCAATATTGTTCATTACAGTAGATATGGTTGATGTGATTAAGCTAAACTATTTTGTGTGCTATTTGGAGAAATGTCATTGGGGAATTTACAGAAGGCTAAGCCCTCCTTTTTTTTTATAGCATTTGCATATTTGTATGTGTATGTGTTTATATATAAGTATGTATAGGAGTGTATATATGTATAAATGTGTGTATAGATATATAATCTGTGATAAACCTAGATCAGTTTGCCTAGTGCAAAACTTTGTTGTTATTCAGTAATTTGGATCATTTGTGATCTCATTTGGGGTTTTCTTGGCAAAGGTTCTGACATGGTTTCCCATTTCCTTCTCAGTAATAAAATAAGGAAAACAAGGTTTAGTGCCTTGGCCAGGACCATATAGCTAATAAGTATCAGGCTAGATTTGAACTCAAAAAGATGAGTCTTCCTGACTCTAAGCCTAGGACTCTGTGAACTGTGCCACCACTTCTGAGGTAATTATGTATTGTACATTCATCCTCAAATAATTTCTTCTTCAATGTTGTTAGCATGTGGGAAATAGTATCTTACATGTACCATAAACTATTATTATGACTATCATAGCAATAATATCCTGACTCATAATTCTACCATTACTGACAAGTCAGCCATTTCTGTATGAAAAAGTAAACTCCAACCCACAACATTAGGTTTTACTAGAGTTATATCATCTAAAGACAGAAGAGTAAACTTACATGTGAGCATCAGGTTGTTCTTTTGAAGAAAATATTTTATAAAAACCATTTTTATTTTCTGTAGAGTTCACATTTCTCTCTAAGTGATCCTCACAATTTTTTAGCAGAAAGCATTCAGGACTGCTTTCACCAGTGATTTTACTAATTATTTTGTTGATCTTTTCATTTGACAAGTGTACTTCTGAAAGTCTTCCAAAAGGATCTTCCAGGCATATGCTTGCAGCCACAAATCAAACCATAAAAAACAGTATTTCAATGGAACAACTTGAAGGTAAGATTATATTATATAGATGGCTAATTTTGTTTTTAAAAAGAAGAAAAGAAAAGTGGTATCAAGGATCCAGAGATAAGGAGGTTTTTGGAGGGAGGGTTAGAAGAAAATCTATCATCAAATATGTAGATTTGAAAGTACATGAAGTCTTAGTGCTAATAACATAATAGAATCATTGAAGGCTTGCCTGAGCAAGATCAGAAACGAGGGAGATAAAAAGGAATGTAAGGGAGAAAAATAAGGAAGAAGAGATAATGGAAGAGTTAAATGGGGGAAAAAAAAGAGAAAAGAAATAGAAATGAATGATGTGGAAAGACGGATTTGCTCTAGTAATAATATTTTTTCCTTTAGAAACTTTCTCATGTGTATATTCCATAAAGCTTTCCTAGATTTTACTAGTCTTCCTGATAATTATTTCCCAATATATTAATTTGTTGCTTTCTTTAAAAGGCATACTTGTTGTTAACAATTTCAACTAATGTTATAGAGCACCTATAACCTATCCCACTTTACTAAATTTAGACATAATAGCCATTGCTGTTTCTGAACTTTTCCTAATGGTAAACATAGGACAAATGTAAAATAGTAACAAAAAGAATTATATGTAAATATTCACTTACCCCAAGGACCCCTGAATTCATTTCATCTCGATGCTCTAGAAGCTGATGGATTGTGGATGAGTTCCCCTCCCTACCTTTTCTGAGTTATAAACAGTCTTCATTAATTTCTGAGGCTCAAAAAAAAAAAAAAAAATCACTACATTATTGTCAGTCTTTCAGTGATGCCCACACAGAAAGACACATAAGGCAAGTACTGTTCACCTCTAACAGAATAGACTGTCCCTCCCTCTTGGAAATTAAACACATGTTCCAGCTGTGCATAGCTATTAGAGTATATTCTGCCCCAATCAAAAAATGCTGTCACCAGGAGTGAAGAAAAAGAGAGCCAGAGTTAGAAAGAAACATACAAGGTAATTTGTCTATCCTCTCTCTTTGTCGTGAAGTCTCTATTTTATCCTAGTTGAGTAAGGATTTTTTTTTTTTTTACACAGAAGTTAGTTAAAATGCATATATAACATATATATGGAATAAGAGATAAAGTAATATTATGCTGTTTTAGAAATATCTATTTTAAAACCTTTCAATTTCTTAATGCTTGTGTGTACTAACATAATAAGTCTAATTTTATCACTTATTATAGTAAACAATTTCTTAAGATTTTTTGAACTGATATATAGTAAATGAATTTAATATTGTAAAATAAGTAATTTTCTTGCAGTTTTAAATTTTATTTTCTAAGATTTATTGTCAATATCTATGTAAATAGCTTTGTTTTCCATTAATGTTAAATTACATATGTTGAAAGAGTTTTTGTATATTAATAGCATAGATTTAGTAATTAAGATGATTAAAACAATTTTGCTTTTTAAAAATTACTTGCAAAATTGAATGCTTTTGTACATCATTTCTTAGATGTACCTTATATACCTTCTTTCCTGAATGAATCAAGAAACTTTAAGATGGATAAACTAACGGATACAAGAAGTATACGTATGCCAGTAGGCAGTTTGGGTATGGAAAGAAATGAAAATATATTTACTATTCTACAAGTGTACATCTAAGTGGATGTATTCAGAACATTCATTTCTCTAGCCTCCTATTTCTATGATAAGATTGTGGTTTATAGATTTTGTTTAAGATTTATTTTCTCTTATTGTTTACAGTATTTTTTTTTTTTTTTGCAAATTATATACCTAATTAAGGAATCATCCACACTATGAGCACTTGTAGTATAATTGCATTAATCACTCTCATTGCTTGGAAAATACGTTGCTGCATTAGAACATCAACTTCGTAATTAACCCCTTGTGGAACTTAATCATCCATCTCTTAAAAAGATAACTTTTATGTGTGTCATTGATGAGCATGTTTATATATTGTTATATATGTACACATATGTTTTTGAGTTCCTTAAAATCTGATCCATTTGAAATGTAAATTGCATGTTGGGCCAACAGTACGTTCTTGTTTTATTTCTAGCACTAATACTTGATTCTAATTACTGTCACGCAAATGCCATAATAAGAATTATACCAAATTGAAACATTAATTCTTTAAATCCTGTGATGGGATCCAACAAACCTGTTCATTTTGCATGGAGTTGTGATTGAATTATACTGTTTAATTACATTGATGATAAAACTTTTTTTTTTCAGATCATCCTCAGAGAAATCCTATTTTCAAGGTATTAATATTGACATTTTAAATTTATTTTCTGATATGTGCTGAAAACTTTTAATATAACTATCTTATTTAATTATCTTGTTTCATAGCCTATTCAATCCACTCTTGAAATGAAAGATTCTTTCACAAACCAAGAAGTAGAAAAGGAAGTTAAGGAAAAACAAAAGTCAGGTAAATTTCATAATTCTATAATTTAGGAAGAAAAGTATATTTTAAATATTTTTCAGTATTCATATTTATTTTATTCTTCCTCTCCATTTGTATTACAGATTTCATGGAAGAATTTGGTTTAGATGATGCAGATGACATTGATGGTATTTACCTTTTTTCCCCTTATTTCCAAGTATGAGAATAAATGATTTTTTAAAAATCACGCCTAATAGAAGATGAATCCTATAGTCTTCAGGTTTTTACTTTTGTATTTTGAACACCATATTTCAAATTGATGTTTATACTTCCTGGCTGTTGTCTGTATTGCATGAAGGCACATGTATTATAATATTCTTCTCTAAAATATAATATTCTCTGGTGAGGTTTTCTTGGGATCTCTGGAGGCAGCCTTAGTTTCAGTTCAGTAATCACCCCAAATGCAACCAAGTATTATTGTCTCTTTCTAAGTCTTCTCTCCTTTCCTGCGGCTGGGCAGCTTTCTGGAGAGCCTTTCAGTTTGGCTTTGGTTCCGAGAACTTGAGCTCCCACCTGCCTTGTCTGGCTTCTAAATCACCCCAACTTCCAAGGGTTTGTGCTTCAGCTTGCAGCCACAACAAAGGTGGACGATAGAATGAATCTCTCTCAGCTTCTGAGAGTTTCTAGTGTGCTTGTGTGTCTGGCCCTGAGAGCTTCTAGTTTATATGCTGTACACTGAGTATACACCAATCATTATATCACTAGGAAACCATTATTTGTTGTAGTACTAAATCAGAGCTAAACTAGATTTAACCATTTTCTCCTCAATTCCACTTAGTACTTTGTTTCAAATTCTGGCCCATAACATCCCCTTGTAGGATTAAATCAATCATACTGAACCATGCTAAGATAACTATTGTCTCTATCAATTCCACTGACTTAGCACCTTGTTTCAAGTTCTGGCCCATAAAAATGTATGTATTCTCCCAATTCAAGTTAAAATGTATTAATCAGCTATTATGTTTCATCCAATATCAAATGTCTACTGTTTGCTCTAGGATAAAAAGATAAAAAGAAATAGTTCTTTGCCTCAAGAAATTTACTTTCTGTGAGGGGATACAATATATAAACTGAAGGTTTGAATGGTCTGAAGTAAAGGAGGGAAGAGAGAAACAAAAGTGCTCTGAGAAAATTGAGGGGAGAGAGCAGGAAAAGGTAATTAATAGTTGTTGAAGAAGGGTTTCATATCTCTGATGCCTCCCGAAGTGGAAGAGTATGAAACCACAGTAGGCTTTAGAGCAAGAGAATGGCCTACGTAAGTGCCTTAAGAAGACTACCTGACAGCATTGTGTAGAATTGACTAGAGAAGGTAGGAATCAGGGATAAAGCCAGTTAGTAATTTACTGCAAAAATCCAGGTAAAAGTTGTTGAGGTTATGAAGTGGGAGAGTGGATTTAGGAATTATGAAAAAAGGGAAATGACAGATGTTGTGGAAATAGAATCAGTGGGATTTAGGAATTTTTGTGTGTGTGTGTGTGTGTGTGTGTACACACATATGTTTAGTTAAGAGGGAAATGTCAAAGACGTAGATCCAAATGACAGAGAAGATGGTCTGTTTTTAACAAAGATAAAAATATTAGTGGACTAAAGAGATAGAAGAGGGGAGGAAAGGAAATGATAAATTTAAGCTTGTTTATGTTTAATTTGAAGGTCTAGGAAAGCATACAGGCTGAGAGGTCCAAAAGCCAGTCCTAATATGTGGTGTCCAAAACTAAGCACAAGATTCAGGTGTTGTTTGACCAAAGCAAAAATCAGTCAGACTAGCATCTCCCTTCCTCTGGATGTTATATCTTTCTTAATGAAATATAAAATTGCTCCAGGTTTTATGGCAGCTATATTAACTGATATTGAGCATATAATCAACAAAATCCAATAAATTCTGACCAATTCTTATGTATCTATATTTCTGTTTTGTGTTTGTGCTTATGTTTTTCATTTTGTCCACCAAGATAATGAAAGAATTTGCCAAATACTTTGCTGAAATTTAAGTAAGCTATAATGAAAATAATTTCTCGATTATTCAATCTAGTAACCCTGTCAGAATGTGAAGATAATCAATATGACCTGTTCTGAAATCATGAGAGTGGGATGAGATCACCAACAAAAACTATCAGAAAAGATTTTTCTAGTGAGGCAGTATCTGAAGCTATATAATGTGGTCAAGAAAGATGAAAAGTAAGAAAGAGTTGATCAGATTTAACATATAAAATATCATTGATCATCTTGGAGTAAGCCCAAAGCCAAATAAAAGGGTTTGAGGAGTCACTATAAATAACTCTGGTAATTAGATAATGAAAAGGATGGGAGATAGTTGGACAATAACTGAGGTGGTACCATGATTAAATAAAAGAAGGGAGAAACTTTAAAGACATAGAAAAATAAATGTTTATTGTGTATTCTGACACGTTTATCCCTTTATACATAATGGCCCTTTGCACTTTTTTGAAACTAGTATAATTGTAGTCTTGTCATATTTTAAAAGTGAATACTTAAACTTATAAATTGTCATTTTCATGTTGAATTTGTAATGCATATTAAAAGTTAAAAGACTAATCTTCAAAAAGAATAATGAAAAAGATGGGAGATAATTGGACAATAACCGAGGTGGTGCCATGATTAAATAAAAGAAGGGAGAAATTTTAAAGACACAGAAAATAAAATGTTTATTGTATATTCTGACATGTTTATCCTTTTGTTTGCACTTTTTTTGAAACTAGTATAATTATAGTCTTGTCATATTTTAAAACTGAATACTTAAACTCATAAATTGTAATTTTCATGCTGAATTTGTAATGCATATTAAAAGATAAAAGACTAATCTTCAAAAAGTTAGATTATTCTGAAAAAGCTTATAGTTAAAATAGTTCATATTTGAAAAAAAATGATGCAACCATGATTAGAAGAAATGGCAGTTCTTTTTTCTAAAAATAAGGTCACTGAAGGGATCTTAATTGCCAGCATTTTCTATGGGAAAATATTTTAGCATAACAGATACAGAGCTATTCTTATAGCCAAAAAGACGTAATTTCAAGTGTTATCTGTGACCTCTTCTGACTATGTGATCATGCACAAGTCATTTAACCTCTAAATACTCTAGGAAGCTATAAGATATATAGTTGTAGAGAAGGTACCTACTTACCTTATTACAGATAGTTTCCTTATTAAGCATTCTTTGTTAATAAACCATAGGTTAAAAATCACAGGTTTCACAATTCTATTTCCTAATCCTAAGTAATTTGAAAAATCACATGTTATACATGTTATTTTTAAAAGATATTCAACAAAAGTAAAACTTTCCCTCAAGGATCTTAATAATAAATTCTTTAGCATCACACATGAAAATAGATATTGTTGAGAAAATTAGAGCTGTTAATCTAAGGAAAAGAGGATAGACTGGATAATGAAAGAAAACAGGTATTTGTGCTTTTTTCTCATGTAACCTAAAAGATAAAATACCATAAATAAACAAAGTTACAAAACTGGTGGTATTTTTAGTGACATCCTGTGAAAAAAATTAAATAAGATCTCAGGTGGAAAAACTGATGTATTATTTAACACTAGTATTTACATTTCAGATGCTTCTGATTGGGATTCTACCAGCATTTCTCAGAAAAATGAGAGTCACAGAAATTCCAAGGATTTAAATTTTAATGGGAATTATCCTTGCAAATCACTGCCTCTAATCAAAAATTGGTCAGGATCCACAGAATTTGAAAAGATACCTTTAAAAGAAGATGAAGCAACAGAAACTGCGACTGAAGCTGAAAGTGGGCCTGCAACTAGATTTAGAGTTGCAACTTTAGTAGAAAATGCAGTCCTTCGGAAGCAGTGTGAATCACCTTTAGAGAAAGAAGATGATAAAGAAGGTAAGAAAAAAGTGTGTAAGGTTAACAGTCTGAATTTTCCATATGTAGATTGGTGCTCAATTTGTTCCATTCCAATTTTTACTAGGATAGGTAAGCAAAATAAATGGTAAAATCATGTGCTCACAAAATTCACTGCCTGTTTTTAGTCCTCTCAGCAGACTAGAATCTAGCGGGTGTTTTTGTAGCAGGTATTTGGATTTTCTCCTCTAATCAGTGCAATATATTCCACAAACACTGAAGGGGGGTAGTTTAAGTTTGTGTCCTAAATTAGTCTTCTCCTCTCTAATTTACTGTTATTTCCTACTTCATTTTTTTTTTTTTTTTTGGTTTTTTGATTGTTTCAAATTCTAAAACCACTTGATATTTCTATTCATATATAAAATCCATATATGAATGATTTTTCTTTTTTTCTGTCATTTTGGATTATTTATAGCTATCTTCTCCAAAACTAAATATAATCAATTTAACTTTCTCCATGTATTAAATTACCTAGTTAGGTGATGTTTCGCGGTCATTGTTTCAATAACATTAATTTGACTGGAATGCAATTATATAATATGGAATAATTTATTATTATTATTATTATAGTAACTTTTTATTGACAGAACCCATGCCAGGAAAATTTTATTACAACATTGTCCCTTGCACTCACTTCTGTTCTGATTTTTCCCTCCCACCCTCCACCCCCTCCCCTAGATGCAAGCAGTCCTATATATGTTGAATATGTCGTAGTATATCCTAGGTACAATGTATGTGTGCAGATCCAAACAGTTTTCTTGTTGCACAGGGAGAATTGGATTCAGAAGGTAAAAATAACCCCAGGAAGAAAAACAAAAATGCAAACAGTTTACATTCATTTCCCAGTGTTTTTTCTTTGAGTGTATCTGTTTCTGTCCATCATTGATCAATTGAAACTGAATTAGGTCTCTTTGTCAAAGAAATCCACTTCCATCAGATCGCATCTTCATACAGTATAGTTGTTGACGTATATAATGATCTCTTGGTTCTGCTCATTTCACTTAACATCAGTTCATGTAATTCTTTCCAAGCCTCTCTGTATTCATCCTGCTGGTCATTTCTTACAGAACAATAATATTCCGTAACATTCATATACCACAATTTACCCAACCATTCTCCAATTGATGGGCATCCATTCATTTTCCAGTTTCTAGCCACTACAAACAGGGCTGCCACTAACATTTTGGCACATACTGGTCCCTTTCCCTTCTTTAGTATCTCCTTGGGGTATAAGCCCAGTAGAAACACTGTTGGATCAAAGGGTATGCACGATAACTAAAAGTTTTACAGTGAATATCAAGTTAATTGCTGAAATATTATCTGCATATTTTGTTTTCACATTTCTTTGGCTTAATCGGAGAGGCTTATAGAGTTACTGAAGGATACAGATCTCATTTACTTTTATTTCCCTATTTCTTTTTGGATAGTTCAGGCCAGTGGTTTGCTGTATTAAAACTTAGATTTCGTTCCTTCTGTGATTTGAAATAATCAAATTTATGAGGCAGCAAGGTGGCACAGTAGATAGAACATCAGCCCTGAAGCTAGGAGGATCTGAGTTCAAATCTGGTCTCAGACACTTAACACTTCCTAGCTGTGTGACCCTGGGCAAGTCATTTAACCCCAATTGCCTCAGCCAAAAAAAAAAAAAAAAAGGAAGAAAGAAAGAATCAAATTGATTCTGTCTTTTTAAAATTGATTTTGTCCTCTCTCTGCTTAAGCCATGATTTTATTGTCTCTGAACTTAGTTCAAAAATTCATCTGTTCTGTCGTGAATTAAATTTAGCTATCCACTTCCTTTATTATACTTTTGTATTCTTATGTCAAAGAAATCTGTTACCCTTAAAGGAAGTATATGGATATGGAGAATGTGATCTGCTGTCTTTTTACTGCCGAGCTATCCTTCAACGATACCTGGCTTGTTATCCAAAGACAAGTTTACTGATTCAAACCTTTCAGATATACTCAAACAATGAACATTCCTTAGTCACAAAAGAGAAGGAAGGGATTGTTGCTAATCCCTCATTCCCAATTTTCCAGTTCTATTTCTGTGATGCTATCTGTTCTCTAACCTATCTCATTATTTTCCCTACCTCCCCAATTCTGTTCTTTGTTCTCTTGTATTCCCAAAATTATGTGAAGGCTAGTAATCCCTATCTTTTTGGTTATTGAGAAAGCCCACTGACCAAATTTATTAATAACTGCTAGCCTAACTTATAAATTGAACGTGCACAGACATTCATCCCTCTTTTTACCTTTAATTTTCAAGTGTAACCATTTCAGCTAGATTAAATATATTAATCAATCGTTAAAGGTTCCTGTGATTTACTCCTAAAATGTAGCAGTAGATTGAAATTTCAAACTAATCAGCTAAATGCATAATTAGCAAAATAGATATTTCTTACATTTTTATATCTTATTTCAAAATCAGTTACACTAGATAAAATTATAGCTATCATAATTACCATTAATCGGGTGGGATTTAATTCATATAAGAAAAATAATTCTAACTAAAATAAAATTTTACTTAAATATTAATTTAGATTTTACACGAGAATTGGAATTTAAAGGATCATCAGAGGGAAACCAAGAAAGTTTTGATAAAAGTGACCAAGAACAGGTATGGAAAAAAATGATATTGAAATTTCTGATATTTTATTCCAGTAAACATGCCTTTTATGATTATTTTATTGGAAGTCTGTCAGAACTTTGTATACTTTTAAATGCATTTTTGTCTTACTTCACTGTATTTTTGGAGGTACAGGAACCAGCAGCAAACCTTCAACCCTAATTGTATAATAATTTAGAGTAAAGGACACCTCAATAGATAGTATTTATGCTGAAATTTTTATAAATTTTACATGATAAAGAAGCTAATTAACTATTTGATCATGTAATTATTTTGTTCTTTGTAGGCAAACTAATTGTGATAATAGAATTATCATAGAACTGGATGCATGTGAAAATGTCTTAGACTTGTATTCTTATAGACAGTCTCAAATTATTAGTTGCCAACTGAAAGATAATAACTTGAAATGTCAATATCTGGGAATATATATCATTTTATACAAATACACTAAATTCTATCAATATGTTAAAATGTTAATGTATGGCATTGAAAATACCATGATAATAAAACCTTACATTGATAATTCAATTTAATCTAGTCTATCCTTATCCCAAATAATGAATCCTGTCTTCAGTGTCCCTCAAGTAAATGCAACTCTTCTGTGACTGAAAAGGTACTACACAAATGAAGCAGCCCATTGTATATTTGAAGAACTTTCATTGTTGGGGTATTTTCCTTATATTAAGCTATAATTTGCCTTCCCATATTGTGCATCCAGGGCTCGTGGTTCTGACTTCAAGAGTCAAGTTGAACAAATCAAGCCACCCTTCTGCATTCTGTTCCCCTAACTGTTAATGATTATTATCCTGGCATCCCTTAAATCTAGTCCTATAGACTAGATACCCCACTTTCTTAGGAGATCTTCCTATGATATTAATCATAATTAATTTCTATGGATCTCTTTTAGTTCTTCTGAACTACACTTTTTCAGTGTCCTATCTAAGCATAATAATATACATGAGGTCTGAACATAGTAGAGAATTATTCTGTCTTACTGAGGATGCTATACAACTGTTACTGCAAAGATCATATTTGACCTTGTGATAGCCCCGTCATATTAAACTATAACTCACTAACAAACTTTTAATCTAGTCTTCTATTCTTTAGCGTATTGAAAATTAAAAGAAAAAGGAAACTTATAAGTTATCTAGTATAACTTGTTTTTATTGAACTCATATCAATTCTTTTAGATTCCCCCTTTAGAACTAGAACCTTTTTTCTGGAAGTATGCACATACTATTACTTTGATAACTTAAGTTAGAATTTCCCAGGAATCAATAACATTCACCTTTTTCTACTTCCATGGCAACTCCTTCTTAAACTGTAACTGCTTAAAGATTTCAAATAAAGATTCTTCAGTCCAATATGCAAATTAATTTCAGTGTTTTGTGATGCTAACTCTAATCATATAACTTGAAATCACTGGGGATGTTATCAGGATGTCCCATGCACTAGAACCTTCCAGCATTGTCTTCAGATATTCTATACAAGATATTTGATCTTAAGAGTCTTTTGATCATGTCTCACTTAGTTGGCATAACCTGCACAATTAAAAGACCAGAGAAAAATCAGGTCACACAGTCTTACCTTCCCACAGAATCTTTGAAGTATTAGATTCCAGTTCACAACCAGGGCCTTCAATTCTATACTTTATCTAACCTACGCAATTTTATTCATTCTATCACTACACTGTAACTATTCCAATGTGATTTCTTAAAAATCAAAAACTTATTACTGTATAACTTATCCTCATGAATTATAGAACATTAATCTGAATATTGCCCAAATAGCATCACAGTCATCAACAAGTCAATGATTTGAATATTTTCTTAGAATTCATAGATTTTAGTTCAAGGAGTAGCCATAACATGCAATCAAAAGTACTTATGATCTAGAGCTATAATAACCTTTTGAGTCCATACTGTTACATGATATGATTTTATTGTCTCATTTGCATTCATTAAAGAAAATAATTGTCTCTATAATTAATAGATCAATGAAGAACATAAGTACTTTAGAAAGTAATATGTATCCTAACATTGGTTAGCTGGAAGCTTACTTGTTAGTCAGCTTATTAGGGATATTGTAGATGAGATTTCTGTCCAAATGTAATGAACTCATTTTCTTGATAGATTTGTATATTTAGAATACAGTGAAAATCAGTCAAATAAAATGTTGCCACCATAGTAGTTTATTTTGTTATGGACAATTAAGTAGTATGGTGGATAGAGTGCTACCAGGCTGTAGTCAGGAAGATCCATCTTCATGAGTTCAAATTTGCCTTCAAATGATTACTGTTTTATGATCCTGATCGAGTCCCTTAATCCTGTTTACTTTAGTTTCTTTAACTGTGAAATGAGCTGGAGAAGGAAATGGCAAACCTTTCCCATATCTTTGTCAAGAAAATTCCAAAAAGAGTCCTGAAAAGTCAGATATGACTGAACAATAAAAAGTTATTGTAGTCATTTGTAAACAATAGAATGTGTTTCTGTCATGTAAACAGTTTTAATATAATTTATTCATGAATACTTGTATATCAATTAACTACAGTGCTTTATCACATGCAAACTAATTGTGGGAATATAATTCTAACACATCTGAATATCTGAAGAACATTGTTTTTAGAGTAGATCCATGATTCTTATAATCCATGGTTCTTACCTGTACTGGGGTCAGGGAATCATGTCTGTTTTAAAACAGTTACTTCTTACCCTATAAAAATCTTATTAATTCTTTTAATGTGTCTAAATTATATATTATAATAATTTTTATTTCTTGTTCCTAATTATATATTAAAAAATCATTTGGCTTCTCTTGCCAATTCCAACCCTCCAATTAGTTAAATAAGTATTGAAGTTTTCTGAACTGGCACCAATCTTAGAAGGGAACAATCTAGACAGGTATATTTTTTGACAGTACAGTTTTTTAAAATCATATTTTAATTTCCCATAGACTTATGTAATAATTTAGAGTTGCTATTTTTATACTTCTAATTGTCCCTCAATTAAAAGAAATATTAAAGTGAGCAACAAATACATAAATGTAGCGAAGAATCTTACTACTTAAAAGGAGTTGTAAGGTGAGTTTTTTATCCCATCCTGAGTTTTATTTTATTTTTTTTTATTGAATATATCTGTATTATAATTTTGAACATTGAAAATTATCTTTTTAAACCTATTTTAAAAGTATTGTCTTATTAAAGCAGAAAAAATTAAGATGTGAAATGGAAAATTGTTCCTGTTTTGTTATGAATATAGTATGACATGTATATTAATACATTTACCCTAAATCAGAATACCCTGAATAAAACTTATGAAATTTTATTTGTGTTGTTATTTAGAGAAAGTTTAAATAAATTTTTAACTTTCCTTTGAAACACAATGATTTATGATTAGGTAAGATCCTAAGCATAAAAGATTAATTTTAACTATTGTTTGTTTATTCTTTAATTCTTCTTTGTCCATATTTTATTATCCAAGGATAAAGTTACTTTAGAAACAGCCAACATACCAGAACAAACTGCATTTAACAAACAAGTTAAGCCACTTGATTTACCAGTTTTGTATCTGAAAAGAATGCCTCAAGGACCAGAATGCAATAAGAAAGCTCATGGTGATGATGTACATTTAGAGGCAGATCCAAATTGGGAAGAAAAATATGAAAAAATGTGGGTGGCAGAAGAGAAAATGGAAGTCAAAAAGAATTTTAAAATCATTACAACTGAGTTAAAGCAGATGTTTGGTGAAATTTATGAAAAAGACAAAATTGCTGATCAGCCAACAGAGAAACTACAAGAAGAGATACTACCAGGCTTTGAAGAGGAATTAAAACAATTACAGGAAGTGTCCCCTTCTTTGACAAATAACTCAAGTGATTCTGAGGAAAAGAAGAAACATGGAGGCCCTTTCAGTGTAGAAGTTCTATCATTTCCTAGACAAAGGGAATATGGTATGGAAAGTGCTACTTTGCAGAATTTAAAACTCATTTTTGACAAAAATGTTCTTCAGTCATCTTGTAATCTATGCTCAGAAAGTAGCAACCTACATCTTAAGAATGATAATAAGCCAGAAATTGAATGTACCTGTGATGTAAATGAAGAGGATATTGCTTATAATGCAGAAAATATAAAAAGAGCTGACTCAAAAAGAGGTATAAATGAAATGAAGGAAGATGAAGCATTTGGTATGCAAATGGCAGGAAGTCTGAACAAACATACCACAAATTTGGAACCAGATTCAGGACGTTTGCTACAGTCAAATGGTCTAGGAAGCCAATTTGCTGTCTGCCTTACCTGCTCTGATGAAATGAAATCAGTCGTGCAAGAAAAAAAACCTACACTTATTACTGCAACAAAATTTAATGAGAAAACAAAAGTAAATGAAACCTTATTCCAGAATAGTGATCACAATGCCAATAATGCTACAAACAAGCTAAGACATTGGAGACACTCCCTTCCATATAGTGACAAAATATCAAATGTGCAACTGGATAAAGAATTAAAGGAAGACATGCAAAGATTTAAAAATGAGTTAGGAATATTGCAAGTAGAGTTCCTGACTTTGGAGAAAGAAAAAATACAACTACAAAAAGAGGTAGATTCACCTCCTGGCCTCTACATTCTATTTATTTTTCCTACTCATCAATCATCCTGTGGAACTGATTTTTCACATGATGAAAAAGCCATGTTTAAATGCTTGCTATATGTAAAAGGTATATTGAAATTTGAATTAAGAAAAATATCCAGAAAGCCTTTTTTATAGTTCTTATTTTGGTAATGTAATTTATTTCATCTTATTCCAAAATATTTAGCATGTAAACAAGAAACTCTCTCAAGTAGATATGTAAATTGGAATATTAAACTAGGTTGCCAAAAGAACAATAAGTTAGGATACAGATTGAAAAGAAATGTAATGAACTCAGATGCTCTTTTATGCAAATCCTTGTAATATTTGAAAGAATTTTGCTTTCTATGAACATTTTTTTTTTAGCAAAGTATAAGATGTAAGTAGCTTAATTTTTGAAAACATAAGCTAATACTGGGAAATTTTTAATTTATCCATTAGATTTAGACTAATACTTTTATTATGATCTGTTAAGTTTATCTTTACTGACTTTACTAAAATGATTTGATATTACTTAATTTTTTACTAAAATTTTTTGCTAAAATGATTAGATTTTATTTAATTTTTTTGCTAATAATTTTTTCTAATAACATGAAACTTAGTTTTCCTAATTAATAGCAATTTTCAAAAAGGCATTAATACAGTATTTGTTTATCCTACAACTAATAAATGATGGAGTTGGAATTTAAATCTAGATTTTCTGACTACAAGTTCAATACTCTTTTTCAATTTAGTTGTTTTAAAAATATTTTCATTTGCTATAGATATTTGTCATTTTAGCACATAAAAATGATGTAAAATGTGAGAAAAGATGGAAAAATAACGTCAAAACAATGACTTGTGATATATTTCAATAACTGACTGGCTTTAGATACTATCAAATTAGCACAGTTCATTTAATCATTCAATTTTATTTTTTGTAAGGGGCTTTGGCAGTCTTTGAGTCAAAACCCACTATTTTATGAATGAGGAAAGATTATGAATGAGGGAATTATATTACAAGTCATTTTATGTTTTATGTTTTGTCCATAAATTCACGTGTCTTTGTTATAATTACCCTTTCACAATAGTAAGATACAACAGAGGATAGTGGATAGATAACCAAACTCAATTAGCCCTAACTCAGTTAGATTGAAGTTCTGCTTCTGACACATACTAGCTGTGTTACCATGGACAAGTCCATTTATCTTATCAGGCAATCCCAAGACTAGAAGCAGGAGATATTTGCATTTCTAGAAGGAGTTTCTTCATTTAGAGTAACCTACACTGATTTTATCAGCTTTTATACAAAAAATAAATAGTAATTCACATTTTATTTAATTACAAATCTCAACAAATCATTTAATCTTCATTACTATTCCTATAAAGTACATGTGACCCATATTTACAGACAAGGAAATTGAAGCTGAGAAAATTTAAATGACTTTTGGGAATGGTATTTAAGCCTTAAAGCTTCTGACCAAATTCAATGCTATCTCATATATATATATATATATATATATATATATATATATATATATTTTAAGTACTAAATAATGCAACTTCATTATGAGTGTCTTCCAAATCAAATATGGATAGATTCTGCTACTAGTTCATTAGTATGATTTTGACTAAGTTACTTAATGTTTCTGTGCTTCAGAATCCTCATCTATAAAATGATAGAATTAGACTAAGATTTTTACCAAAACTAAAAAGATTATGCTTCTGTGAACATGCACAGTGAACAACCATTGTTTTTCCAGCAGTCACAAATGCCTAGATTCCACTGTGCTTGATTTCTATGTTGTTAAGAATGTTGATCCAATATTTTAGTGACTACCTTAAGTTTTTTTCTCCTTCCTTAACTTCACAGTAAGGAATAAGAAATGAGAAATGGGATGGGAAATACCCATTGTATGGTGAAAAATAAGGCAAGGTAATTATTTCCATCCTCAGCTTGGTCTATCTGTTCTTTGTGGAATCAAAGTAGAAAAGGCTGAAAAAGAGTCTGAATGTGCATCTCTTTCTCCCATATGTTTGTTAAAAAGGAAAAAATAATAGTAGAACCTGAAGAAAGGATGAGAAAACAAAATGAGATAGTAATTGGCTATCATTTTGAAAGTTGAATAAATTTATCTTCTTTCAAACAAAATTTTTTAAAAGTTATGAGAATTTTGACTTCCAAAATAAAAAAAATTGAATATAATATATTTAGACTTATAATTCAAAATAAAAATAGGTAAATGAAAAGCAGTATATCATAATGGTTGGTGTGCCAAGAAGATGTTCTTTTAAGTCCTGCCTTTGATTAGATAGATAGATATAGACAAGACATTTAAGATCTCAATGTTCCAGACAACTCTACAACTATAAATTGCCAAGAAAGTATAGACCAGGTAGGGGGAATTTTCTCTTCGGATAGTTCCTTATACTATTTAAATCACAGGTCTAGTATTTGTCTCTAAGTAAGTATGTGTGTGTGTGTGTATGTGTGTGTGTGTATTTTTTTAAGAAAGTGACATTAAGTACTAAACTTTCCTTTTAGGTTGAAGAGGAAAAGAAAAAGCATCAACACAATGAAATGGAAACATTGGAGGGCAAAAATGGTGATAAATTAAGTGAAAATATAATGGCTGGCAAAGTTAATGAGCTATTTTCTATGGAGAGCAATCAACTTAATAAAGATGATGAAAACAAAATCCCTAGGGAAGAAATTCCAATAATGAGCATTTCTAAGGAAATTTCAGCACCTGTCCACCATCTTTTAAAGAAGTAAGTTTGTCAAATAATTAACTGAAATATAATTGTAAAATATTAATGTTAATAGTAAGTTCAGTTTGCTCAACATCTGAATTCAAATTCACTGTGCATACATTTCTGTCTTGTTTTTTTATCAAGAAAGTCCCATGAATTTTTCTTTTTGACTTTCAGTTTTTGTTTTTTTGTTTTTGTTTTTGTTTTTTTCTTTTGGAACGGTTTCATCATTTTCTATTGAAAGAAGGTAGGTAGCTTTTAATGAGATCCAAAAGAATAACATGAAATATAAGATATCTGTGGCAAAAAGCAAAAGCAAGACAGTTTGCAAATGTATAAATACTACATCCTAATGAGGTGAAAATATGCTTGTTAGAAAGTTAAGAAAGAAAAACCCCACAAAATTAGATGGACTCTCTTAATAGTTAGAAAGTTCCCCATCAGTAGACGTGTTCATGAACAAATCAGTTTAAGTACTTCTCATTTGTCAAGCACTGAGGATTCAAAAAAAAAAAAAAAAAGTCAGACAATCTAGATTCTCAAGAACCTCACCCTTTTAAATATTGATATGCAAAAAATAGAAAAGAACTACCCACCAACCCACCATCATGTGAAGGGTGGTTAGAGGGCAGCAGCCAGAGGTCCAAATGGAAAAATATTCTGGTTCTTCCCATGAGGATGGAACTGAGTAGAAAAAGAGGAAGGATGAAAGAAGAAAAATGGGAAATTGACAAAAAAAAAAAAATAGAGAAGGTTTCATGTAGCACTTGCTCCATAAGGCCTTCTATTGCTCATATGGGTTATAGACAGGCTGGGGAAAAGCAAAAATAGCAGATAACTGCTACTTCCTGCCTCATCAAAAAAATCATAGGACCTAATCATAGGACCTTAAGATGATAGGTAACAACCTGACAGGATTATGATAAAAAGGATTCACAATTCAAATTTGGATTATACTTACTAGACCACCTCTAAAGTTCCAACTCATAAGAGTTGGAATCTGGAAGTGTTCTGGATTGACATTTAGAAAGTAGCAAATGTAAAAAAAGCAAGCCCAAGCATACTTTTATTAAACTGATAATTTAACAATAGTATTAAAAAACCTATCATATAGAATAATTAATTTCAAGAGCAAAAATGGCATAAGTTCAAGAAGACAACATTTATACAAGCATAACATATTTGACAGCCACTGAAAAGGGGATCTTTCCCTGCCTCAATAACAGACCTCAGTGGCATACGGAGAAAAATTGTTTACTTTTCCTTTGATTAGTAAGAAGTAACAACATTGGACTTATTTGTGAAAGACAGTAAAGTCATGGACAGTTGAAAGAAAGTATACTTTTGTTTTAATTGTCATCTTTTCTTTTTGTATTAGCCTCATTTTCTACTCTGTCTCCTTATCCTTCTAGAAAAACATCCTTAATCACCACATCAGTATTAAGTTCAACTTACTACATAAATAGTCCTCTAGCCTGCCTAAATGGAAGGAGAGATATTCTCATCTAGATGAAGCTTGGTCAATATAATTTATAGGCATTCAATTTCAGTTGTTTTATTGTCCTTAATTTTTACGTTATTGTAGTTACTATTTATATCATTATCCTTCATTTGCATTAATTCTTAAAAATATTCTGATGCATCTAAATAGTTATTTCTAACCACACATTGTGAGTCCTATTACATTAATAGACATGTTTAGCCTTTCTCCAGTCAATTAACAACTACTCTCTTCCCAGTTATTTGCCACTATAAAAAGTGTTGCTATGATTATTTTGGTTTTATCTAGGACTTTCCTTGCTTGGGTAAAAATACCTCATTGGGATATATATTTAGCAGTGGGAGAGAAAAATAATTTTAAAGCACTAGAGAAATTATTATTATTTGGAAAAGTTTTGCTTAAAAGTCAGGGCAAAACAGGGTGAGTTGCAAGAGAACATTCTGTTCAAATTCTTCGAAATTTATGAATAAGATTAGGGGCTGGAATAAATTGATATCAAGAATGATAACAAAATGTGCCAGTTATCCATTTTTTCCCAACAAAGTACTTCTTTGATACTATATTAGAGTGGGAAGGGGAAAGTCCTTACAGGTTACGTGAACAGAGCAACAGACAAAGTTTGTGAGATCCATTCAAACTAGAATCAAAGCACAATCTTCCCACATTTGTGATTGTTAATTGTTTACTGATTTTGTCCACATACACACTCATACATGCATATAAACACACATATACATGCACACACATAAGCACATTGTGCTTAATTCCTAGGATATCCATTCCTCTTTAAATAAGTCTAATTGTTTGAGAAGTTGGTTGTTTTTTTTTTTTTGATTTTTGTGTATTGATCCCAAATGTGTTTTTCTGTCCCTAGTCCTACTTTTTGGGAGAGTCAAATAAATATAATAGTCTTTTATATATGTTAAGTGTATTTATCACTCCCTATACTCCCAATTCTTCATCTTCTCTTCTCTAGCTAGGGTAAACATCTGCATATCTTCTGAGTGCTAAATATATTTCCTAAAATATGTCTCCCAGAAATGAATATGTTCTTCATATTCTGTTCAGAATGTAGCATGAGGAAACTGTCCTCTCCTTCTTCCTAGATTCTAAGCCTCTTAGAATTCAGTCTACAATTAAATTAAATTTTTGGACTCTCTCCTGGTATTGTTATCTCTAATCAGGCCTGCCTTGATAATTCTCAGATATTTTGCACATGAATTATCTACTCAAAACTATCCAGTTTTGTATAGTTGTTGTCTTTTAATCCAAGTATAGGTAGAAAATGAGGAACATTGTAGGTGAAGAAAAGTTTGGTAGAGAAATAAGCAAAACACATTCCTAGACTAGGGAAGATACAAATCTGACTGGAATAGACCTTGCATTCTGAAAAGTAGTGTGAAAATCTTTGATAGATTAAGAATGTAGGCTTGAATATGAAGAAACTTCATAGCCTGGCAGTGCAGATTTGATTCACTGCAAAACAGGGGACCATCAAAGATTTATTATCTGAGAAATGATGTGATCAGAGTCTTAATTAAGAAAGCTTAGTAGGGAAGCAAAATCTAATATGTGTTAAAAGAGAAAGAAAAATCACTCCCCCATTGTTTTGTTAAAAAGTTTTCTCTATTCCAATAGAGAATAGTCTAAATTAAACATCCCTACATGAACTTTTTTTTCAGCAATGATTTTGCCACGAATAGGAAAAATGTTAAAAAACCTCAGAATAATAAGTGGATTCCCAAGGATCCTGGTATGACTTTATCTTCTGAAAAGGTGAATTCCTCATCTGGTATCTTACTCCACAGTTGTGATGACAGCAGTTTAAGTGAAACAGATAATTATGAATTAAGGTAAGCTGTTACTTTTTGTAGTGGCAGAAGATTATTGTCCTGATATTCTTTGTTCTAAGGGTTTAGAATTCTTTCTAAATAGGTGGGAGCATGAGACATATGCACAATAGCACTTTTCTCTTCAGGCAACTGAATTCCAAATGCCAAGAAAGCTAGCTATTATGGTAAAACAAGGAGGCCCAGACTCCTCCTTTATATATATGCCACACTACTTCCCACTATTTGACAGTTGAAATTCTCATTTTCTCCAACGTGACTAACCGGTCATAGTGATAATGCACTCTAATTTTCTCATTGTGGTGACACAATACAGCAGGATCGACATTAGTTCATAGGAATGGGGTTTTCACTATACAAACCTAAGCACTAGTAATACCAACCCTAGAATCAGAAGATGAAGGCTGAAGTTTCCACTCTCCTCCTGTCCTAGTATAGACTGAAAACTGGAAGACGCTGTAGGGCTTTGTGGTTTACCTACAGTCACACAAGTGAAAAGAGGAAGAGCCAGGGTTTGCTCTCCAGATTCAGCTCACTTTCCACTGTACCACAAGGCCATCATTAGCAGTGGAATATAGGACATATCACACATTTGTAAAATAAGAATGATAATCTTTGGGTTATCAGCAGGATTGTTGTAAAGAAAGTTCTTTGTAAAGTGCTATAGAAACAAACTATTATTCATTCAATAAATATATTTCTCTTGCTTTCAGTATGATATTCTGCTAATGATTGCTATTGTTATAAGTCTTCATTGAAACAGATCATATTTCTAAAATTATGTGGCAGTAGATATACTAACTTTTAAGTTATATAATGTATATATATTAGTTAAAGTCTGTTTAACTTTTAATTGTTTTTAACAGAATGGTTGCTTAAGCCCCTGGGAACTGATAGAACCCATTTTCTTCACTTATAATTCGTCAAAATTTACTTACTTCTGCCTGATTTTTCTCCCTCCAGTTTATACGTTATTAGGTCACTGAAGCTAAAATATCTCATTATTTTCTAAATACCTAGAAAGAGCCGATCATTCTTTCATAGAATTTCTGTCTCTGAATTTTGTTATTTTATTTAATCGCATTTAAATTTGAGAATTTGTGTATAGTCTTATCATCATGAGTACTTTCTCCAGAGGAGAATATCATGGTTTCTCATCTTGTCAGAGATAATGTACATCCTTTCCTATATCTTCCACAAGGAGTCCATCCAATGTAGTGATAAAATTATTTAAAAAATCATTAATTGCATGCAATATGAAGTTATGCCAGGCCCTGGGAAAGATAGAAAGGTGAATAAGATAGTATGTGATTTAGGAGTTTGCAATATGGTAAATAGAACATACATGCATATAAATTGAATTTTAAAAATTATGATTATGTTGGTTATTATGTATAATATTTTCTAAAACTTAGAATACAATGAAACATAATGGATATAATTTAATATTTATTGGTGGCTCAGTTCATACTAACAATTGTTACAGTATTCTGTCAAAATTCTTGTTATTTTAAAATCTTAATAACAAGGAATTTAGGATGCAAATTATTGTTATTCTATTACAAGTTAAGATTTTTTTGGCTCATGTTTATTTTTAAAATATATTCTTTCTATTAATGGAAGAAATTCAGATGTTATTTAAATTTCTTTGTTTCTTTAAAAACTTTAATGAGCAAAGAAAAGAATTATGGTTATGAGATTAAATACCGTTGTATACTATAACTTATGTGGTTTACTAGAAACATGAAAAAGCTTGATTTTCAAATGAGTATATATTAAACCAAAT